>NW_015505280.1:488304-501417 GCF_001515645.1 Sinocyclocheilus grahami | reverse complement strand
ATATATATATTTTTTTTTTTTTTGCAGTGATGCTGGACTTAGTAATTTATGAATAATCGTGATTTTTGGGGTGATTTCATTTTTTTCCCCCTTGATAAATTTATTCAGTAAGGATGCATTAAAAGATCTAATGTGACAGGAAAGACATTATAATGATAAACACTTTTTTTTACAAAAACATTAAGCAGCACAACTTTTTCAGTGTTCCTAATAAAAAAAAAAGGTTTCTTGAGCACCAAATCAGCATATAAGAATAATTTCTGAAGGATTGTCTGTCACTGCAGACTGAAGTAATGGTTGTTTAAAAATTATGGAAATAAATTACATTTTAAAATATATTAAATTATAAAACATTTATTATTATAAAACTTTAAACTCCCAGGCCAGTAAGAGAAGCACCAGACTAAATTTCCAAAGTCAGACCTAAGCATGGAAGCCTGCCACCCTACGACTATAAATCAATTTCTATTTAGATCAAGCTGATTCAAATGTGAAGGCCTAATGTGGAACTGAACAAACAGGCCAGGCGGATGATGAATGCAAGGGGGAATGTAATGGGCCGACCGACTGATAGCCCGCTATCACAAGCATCCATCTTCCTTAATTCCCGGTGCAGTCTACTGGATCCTGTCCAGCACACTCAGATGAATTGTCAAAGACACAGAGAGGCATTTTGAATCAGCCTGTTTGAGTTATAGCCGTCACTTCTCTGCCTACCAAACTTCACTCTTTTCATTCTCTGAAATATCAATTATTAAGCCCTGCTTCAGAGGTGTGCCGAGGTTGTGCATATACTGTACTCTAAAATATGTAGTGAAGTGCAGTGTCTTTTTCAGTGTCGACACTAGTGAATTTGGCTTGAAAATCCCCCAGGTCACATCTCTCTGCGGCACATCGTTTACTTGACTTGCGAAGAAGCCTTGTGAAGTCGTAGAAACGGTGTAAATGAGGATATATTGGTGTCATGACACTTTCATGTACAGCATGAAAAAGTATTAAATGCCACATTTACTGAATCTCTGTCAATCGTTACATACAGTGATGCAATGCAATGCAGTTAAATTGTCTATCTAGTACATTTTGTCTTATGTGAGTATAGCAACTTTCTCTATATATAATTTAATTGTTATTTTTGTATATTTTATCATATATTTTGATAAATATTTACATACTTCAAAGAATTCTATGGTATTCCTATTTAAAGAGAATTTATTTGGTCCAAAAAGTTGAGGGGAAGTAGTTGTGAAAATGAAAAATGAAAGATATTTATTAATATATGCACGACGTTGTAAAGAAGTAATTTAGATATGCTTGCTTTTATGATCTTTCTGGATATCAGAATCGACTTTCACTTTAGTGCCTGCTTGGATGAAGCTTAAGATTTTAATACTGAGCAAATACAAAACATTTGTCATGCCTCATTCATAATGTATGTATTCAGTGAAAATAAAGTAGATTCACATTTGGATAGTTGATCTGTTTCCCTCCCAGCATTTTTGACACTGGGTGGTAAATATCTCCCTGACAACTATAATAATAATTCATGAGATATTGCAGAGATACATATGTATTCATAGCGTGAAATGCAACATGTTATAAAGTGACCTAATAAACGGGATGAGATGATTTCAACACTGTAATTGTTACGTATCCGGTCCATGAACGTCCGTCTGCTAGCCATCAGAGATCACCCTTTCCATTTTCATTGACTCTCGCACTACACACTGTTGCATATCATCCCGGACTACATATCCCATCATTCATTGCACTGATTGCACACAGCACTGATTGGACACAGCTGTTTCATATCACTCACTCACTATTTAACACTCACTCTGATTCCTTCCCGCCACCGAGTATTGTTTAGCCCTTATCTTTTGATAGTGGTTTCCTGGATTTATCCCTTTAGTCTTGCCCCTGTTGATTCTGTCCGCCATTCGTTGACCTTCGCTAGCCCTAGGATTATTCTTGTGTCTTGCCCACCATATACCTGTTTGCCATTGGTCGACCCTGCCTGTGTTTCTGACCTCTCTGCCTAATAAAGGTTGCACATGGATCTGCATGTCTCGCGTCTTGTCAGCCCCGTAACAGTAATCGAACAGAACCCTTGTGATTCTGTGTAAATTTTTACATTTTGAATTGGGTGTATGTTTATGTATAAAAAAAATGTTTTCCCTGTTCCTGCTGAGCTTTTTCTCTGTCTGCTTTTAATATTTGTTCTGGAAAAGCAGCATGATCTATTTAATAAGTAAATCAGCTTGCCCATTGAGAGCCTAAAGCAGTAATACAATCAAAATCAATGGGCTATAGAAATGAAAATAGACTTTTTAACTTTGTAACAGTGGTTTTGCTAAATTGAAAATTGGCACAGTTAACCAATGTGAATTAGTGCATAGCATATATTTTATTAATAGTATTAGAATTAACCAGATACTGTATATATAGCTAAAGATATTCACAGCTTTCACAGTAATTATTGCACACATTTCTTTAAGCCACTGAAGTAATATCTTAGTTTAGATGTTCCTACACTAGCAGTTAAAAGTTTTTTGAACAGTAAGATTTTTCATGTTTTTAAAGAATTCTCTTCTGCTCAACAAGCCTGCATTTATTTGATCCAAAATGCAGCAAAAGCAGTAATATTGTGAAATAGTTTTACTATTTAAAATAACTGCTCTCTCTATTTGAATATATAAAAAATTATTCCTGTGATTTCAAAGCTGATTTTTTTTGTATCACATTTCTTTAAGCCACTGAAGTAATATCTTAGTTTAGATGTTCCTACACTAGCAGTTAAAAGTTTTTTGAACAGTAAGATTTTTCATGTTTTTAAAGAATTCTCTTCTGCTCAACAAGCCTGCATTTATTTGATCCAAAATGCAGCAAAAGCAGTAATATTGTGAAATAGTTTTACTATTTAAAATAACTGCTCTCTCTATTTGAATATATAAAAAATTATTCCTGTGATTTCAAAGCTGATTTTTTTTAGTATCATTCCTCTAGTCTTCAGTGTTACATGATACTTCAGAAATCATTCTAATATTCTGATTTGCTTCTCAAAAAACATTTATTTTACATGTTTATTTTATATATTATGTAGAAAACAGCGGAGTAGATTTTTCCGGTTTCTTTGATGAATCGAAAGTTCAGAAGAACAGCATTTATCTGAAATAGAAATCTGTTTGTAACATTATAAATGTCTATATCATCACATCACCCCCCCCCAAAAAAATGCTGACTCCAAGCTTTTGAATTGTATAGTGTATAAAATAATATAATATTATTTTTAGATGAATGCTGATCTTTGGATCTTTCTATTCATCAAATAATTCTGAAAAAATGTACTTAACTGTTGTATAATAATAATAATAATAAATGTTTTTGAGCAGCGAATCAGAATATTAGAATGATTTCTTTTCTTAAGGATCATGTGACACTGAAGACTGGAGTAACGATGCTAAAAAAATCAGCTTTGAAATCACAGGAATTATATTTTAAAATGTATTCAAAAATATTTAAAATGTATGTTATTTTAAATAATAAAAATATTTCACAATATTACTGCTTTTGCTGTATTTTGGATCAAATAAATGCAGGCTTGGTGAGCAGAAGAGAATTCTTAAAAAAACATAAAAAATATTCCTATTCAAAAACTTTTGACTGGTAGTGTATATAAGAATTCTTAAGAAACCTAGGTTTTATTTTATTGTGATGTTTCTTGTAGCCTGCCCCGTACTATGAGTTCAACATCAACCTTTCATGTGTAGCCAGAATTTTGCCAGTTTGTTTCATTTTTCTTCCCCAAAAAGTGACTAAGACAGGAAGAATCTGTTTGAAAACCACAGTACAGTTTGTTTTTGCATGCTATTTAGGAATGAATGTATCTGAGATAGTTAGTGCCAAAACAATAGACTGAAATGAAAATGTAATTGCTCTGCAGTCTGCACTGTTGGCCAGATGTACAGAAAACAAGGAAATGTTCTGAAATGTTTGTGTGTGTTATCAAAATATCTGTCCACCCAGAAGTACTAATTATTTTCCATACATAGCTCACAACACACTTTTGCTCATGCATATTGTTTACTTGCTAATTCTTTTGTAACATTATAAATGCTATCACTTTTGATCAATTTAATGCATCCTCTCTGAATAAAACTGGTAATGTATTAAAAAATGTAATCTTACAAACCAAAAGTTTTGAATGGTGTACTCTAAGTACACCATATATATGATTATGATATGTTTATGTATGTATAAATATTTATTTAGTTAGTTTGTATAATAAAAATAGATTAGATTCCATCAAAGAGCTAGGTGTTCTCTTGGCGAATACACTGAAACACTCATAAACAACATGAAAACATAGCAGGCAGCATCATCACAGCGGTGCCTCCTATTAGAATCAACAGTTGCTCATGACAGAATGTCATCCATTATTGAGATATTTAAAAAAAAAAAATCAACACGTCAAACCTCTAATTAGACCCAAATTAATAATGATCATTTAGTTTGTCAATTACAAACTGTGCGGAAGCCAAATGACGCTCATAAATAGCATGCTAATGAGGCATCATGCCGTCAGGGGCCTCTTAGCATGTTTAGAGCTCATAATTGTATCAGAGCCTTTGATTCTTCCAACTGTTGACTATGTGAAATCAACAAGAGTGTAAGGAAGACTACTTGTGTGTGTGCTTGGCAACGTGAGATTGATTATAGCATTTTACAGGTTATTTTCTTTTTTTCTGTGCGGGCTGCTATAGTTCAAACCAGTTCATTCTCATTGCTCTGTGACAAAGGTTGACATAATGCTAGGATGAAATTACTCTTCAAATGATTCCCGCTGTATCGCCAAACCTCAATTCCTGGTGATATGATTGGAAAGCTGATGTATGATTATCAATTATCTACCTGTCCAGAGAACTGAAAGCGATGTGCACATTTCCCATTTCATCTCATCAATCACCATCAAATACTGAACTCTTATCTGCTTCAACTATCATGCCACTAAGTTAGAAAGTGCCTCTCAAAAACTTTTGGGTATTACTTAAAGTTTTGCCCTGCATCCTTTGGGTTATTTTCTTAGATTACTGATTGAACAAAGCATAAACTTTTAAAGTTTCAACCAGTGATAGTTTATGACATTTCTGAGAGGGAAAAAATTGAAGAAAACCGAATGAAAAAGAGGCAGGGATGCATGAAGGAGAAAACATGGCTGTCTTAGGCACCTACAGAGATACTGAAAGAAGATGAAATTTGACATCATATTTTCATCAGATGACAAAGTGCTTGCCGGTTAAGATTATTGTATGCATTTAATTATTTATTTGTGGCTTTGCAGTCACTAAATAACAAATGTTAGCCTAATGAAACTTTTTAATATTTTTGAAAGCAGTCTGTTATGTTCATCATGTATTTGATCAAAAAGTAAAAACAGTAATATTGTGAAATCGTACAATTTTTCCCGATTTTTATATATATTAAAATATAACTTATTCCTTTGATTGCAAAGCTGAATTGTCAGCATCATTACTTCAGTCTTCAGTGTCACATGAACCTTCAGAAATCATTCTAATATGCTGATTTGCTGCAACATTTCTTATTATTATCAATGTTGAAAACAGTATTGCTGGTTAATATTTTTGTGGAAACGGTGATGCATTTTTTTTCAGGATTCTTTGATAAATAGAAAGTTTGGTAACACTTTATTTTAAGGTGACCTTGTTACATGTACTTACTATTATAATAACAATTAATTATGCATAATTACATGCAAGTAACCCTAAGCCAAACCCTAATCCTAACCCTAACCATATAGTAAGTACATGTAGTTAATTAATATTACTCAGTATTTAAATGTATAATTACACTGTAACAAGGACAACTTAAAGTGTAACCGAAAGTTTAATATTTTGTAACAATTTTGTACTGCCACTTTTGATCCATGTAATGCATTCTTGCTGAATAAAACTACTTATAAACCCCAAACTTTTCAATGGTAGTGAAATATCTACTCATTGCTCTCAAAAATGTTTTTAAAAAATGTAAAAACTAGTCTTTTCTGTTATGTAAATATTAATAGTTAAATTAGTATTTTTGTTATATACATGTTTTCAGTTTTATTTGCTGTTCTGCATTAAAGTATTTCCTACAGTAAATGTTTAAGTGAATGAAAATGTTCAAGGATGGCTTAATTATTTTAAACAAGTACATTTGATGTATTCATGCAGAAAATAATTAGTGTTACAGCCGCTAGTGGGAAATGTTGAAACAACAGCACTCTTTGTTCTTGACACATTTAATTTACACAATTTAAGTACATTTTAATACTACTTTAATATGTAGCAAACAATTATGGGATAGATGAGAATAAATGAGTTTGAATACTTGTAGTTTTCACCTATTTACTTTGTATTAGTTTCCTTTGTGTTGAACAGAAGAAAAAACCTGCAGTAGTAACTGTAGTTGGGCACATGGGAATGTGTTTATGTTGAACATCCGTGCCTGTGAGTTTTGTATGGAGCTATAGCGAATGGCGGTTATTGTGTAAATTGTGGTTGATAGCAGATTAGGATAGTCTGTCAGAGCAGTGCTGTGCGTGACGGCAACTGTGCTGCTGTCAGGGGTGTCTGGGTGAGAGATAGCAGCGTGGCATAATTAGCAGACTAGCCTGCTGAGTGCTGGATGCTGCCGGGCTCCGTCCTCGCTGTGGCTTGTCTCTAGTTTGACAAAGGTTTGAGCTCTCATCTCCCTCTCCTTCTCGAACTCTTGGGTCCGTATTCATGGAGGAGAGCAGATGGGTAGTACATGCTCTCATGCTGTCCAAACCCTCCTGAGATCGTAAAGGTCTCAAAGCGTGACGTGGCAGCTCTGTTCAAAAGCGCCGGTATAGAAAGACACGGCAGTACCACAGGGAATTTCCTGGCTTTAAACAACCGAACATCACAGAACCGACAAATCTGAGCTGGTTCACTGTAGCTTTCCTCAGTGTTAACCTCCATCAAGTGTTCATTTTGAGAACTGCTTCTCATGATATTGATTCTTTGCACGGTTCTCATCTGATTTTCATTTGCATGCAGTTTTCATCCAATTAGAGATGTGTAACATTTTAAAGCATAGAAATGAAACCGTTTCTGTGATCGTGGAAGTCAACTAAAGGTGTAATGACACTCACCATAATAAGATTTTCCACCGACTGGGATCGTCATTTCTTTCACACCAGGACACTAAACACTTATTAGAATCGAACAGACCGGCAGCGTAAAGAAACGTCCTGAATCACCTTGATCACGCCAGGCTTGGAAAGCGAAGTGTTGTTTACCCTTAATGCTTCTTGGTAGAGCATGCTAGAATAATGTGGTATCTTTTTTTTTTAGAAGTTAGCATAATTCTTCTTCTTGTATTCCAGTAAAAACATCCTCAAGCAAAATGCTTTTTTTCCCCCCATTGTAAAATGTGTTTTTAAGCATAAATCTTACAAAAATTATGCTTAAAAACATTATTCTGCACCTTGTTTTAAGAATGTTTTAAAGATGTCACTTAGAATATTTAGAACCAAGTGACTTTGACCCGTAATTCATCAAATCAAAAAGCATGCAAAGGAACTTTGGTGTCTTTTTTGATGCTTTTTTTTTTAAAAAGTCTAAATGTACCGTTCAGATGTTTGGGGTCAGTAAGGTGTTTTCACAGTATCATAAATATATTATAATTTCCACAAAAAAATATTAAGCAACACAACTGTTTTCAACATTAATAATAATAAATGTTTCTTAAAGACAAAATCAGCATATTAGAATGATTTCCAAAAGATCATGTGAAACTGAAGACTGGAGTAATGAAATTCAGCTTTACCATCACAGGAAGATGTTTTAAAGTAGATTAAAATATAAAACATTTGTAAAACATTTTGTAAAAATGTCAATAATATTTCACAATATATTACAGTTTTTACTGTATTTTTGATCAAATAACTTTTTTTTATCAAGATCTGCAACCTTTGGGCATGAGAATTTAAAAACATTAAAACATCTCACCCCAATCTTTTGAATATTTATAACATATATATATATCTATATATGTATATATATATTTTTTTTTGTAGAAACTTTGTCTTATCTTATTGTGCTTAATCTTAAAGGGGTCATATGACGTTGTTAAAGAACATTATTTAGTTTATTTGGTGTAATGAAATGTTTATGCGGTTTAAGTCTCAAAAAACACATTCTTTTCCACATACTGTACATTATTGTTTCTCCTCTATGCCCCACCTTTCTGAAACACGTCAATTTTTACAAAACTCATCATTCTGAAAAGCGAGGTGTGCTCTGATTGGTCAGCTATCCAGTGCATTGTGATTGGCCAAATACCTCATGCGTGTGACGGAAATGTTACGCCCCTTACCATGCACACACAGGAATATTTGGGTTGAACTGTTCTGGAACAGTGTTGTAAATACAACTTGGTCACTGATTTCTAGTTGTGTCCTCTTTTGGAAGACCAAACAAAGTAGTTTCGCTTTCAGAAATTTTTATTATTTTTTTTATTTATTTATTTTTTCATGGCGGCGGCGGCGGCAACAATACTACAGCGAGAATCAAAGTTACGCCTTCTTTCTTTGTGTGAACATTTGGGCAGTGTTATGCAAATCTTCCCACACAGTGACGTAGACATGTGGGGGCGTGTTTAAACGAGGCGTTTTAGGAGGGCGTGGAAAAGTCTTAACTTTTATAAAGAATATCTCTTTGGGTTTGAGACTTTAGTCTTTGCAACTTTAGGGATCTTATCTATTCACAATCAGCTTGTAACACTCCAAAGAGAAAGAAAAACTTGAAATCGCATCATATGACCCCTTTAAGTAAATGCATCTATTTCAGGATGTTTATAGGTTTTAAAGGTTTAAAATGAGAAAAATGCTGAGTAGAAAAATGGTTTTCTGCTTTCAGTTTTTTTAAATGTATAATTCTATACACAAGGGCTACCATAATAGAAGAAACAAAGCATCTAAAAACATTTCAGCCTATGCTACATAATTGTAGCCCCAAGTCACGTCAGCCAGGGTTTGCTGAAGTCTCAGCATGTCTGCATCCGCAAAATGATTCTGATGATGTGTCAGACCCCACTGATGCAATATCACGAAACGAGATTTTATTTACCTAAACACCTTTCTGGCGTAATCAAAAATATCAGTTTCATTTGCGACGTTTACTGACCACAGCTATTTCCAGAGAGGGTTTTAGATTTCCTCATTTTCAGCTTTCCAGGGCTGTCTGCCTTTTCAGGATGAGGAACTCACCGGGGGAAGGACATGACTTATCTCTCGGTCATACTAAATTCACTCTGCGTTCGATGAGGACGGTACCCTGAGGCAACAAAAAAACACCAAAGACCAGCCAGCTGAAGCGGGAACATTCATAAGAATACCAAGCAGTCATTACAGTCGTCACAAACTTTACTTTATTTAGTTCCTAACGAAGCACTCTGGTGGTGGTGCTGTGAGACCAACTGAGAAGTGTTTCTCAAAACCTTGGGAAACATGGGCAGAAAGCGAGGGTCTGTATGTGGCTAGTGGTGTTTTTTCTTTCTGATGCAATTCTATGATTAGATCTCTGTGTGTGTGTGTGTGTGTGTGTGTGTGTGCGTTGTGCAATGTGAAGTATGAGCACATAAGGACCCTGAGGCAGAGTGCTGGGGGAGCGGGGCTCTTCGGGGTGAGCTGGAAGGTTTCGACATGTTACAGGACAAATTAAGGGCCTGTTTTTTGGATGGCTTTGAGTTCAACTAAAAAAATCAATAAATGGACAGGTTGCATTTATCAGTATTTTAACACGCACTAATTTTGCACATTTAATTTACCAAAACATGCAGTGTCATTCCAGATAATTTGGTTAGTTTGAGAATCAAATGCATTTTATTGCTGCTTTGTTTAAAATTAAGAGAAAAAAAACCTTCCACAAATTTATTTTCAAATTAATATGCTGTGTCAAAGCTGGCATTATGAGGCATTTTATGTTATTTACTCCTGTAGTGTTTTTATTCCAATTAGAAGCCATATCAAAGCAGTAAATACTGTATACTTTTTTAATGTTGCACAGAGGTGACTGAATGTCTTTAATGTACATTTAGTCACCTCTGTGTTTTGTAAACTTGTCATATATGTACTGCTCTGATATGTGTTCTATGCAGATCAATGCAGATTAAATTTAAAAGAAAGCAATACTTTTATTCAACAAGGAAGCATTAAATTGCTCAAAAGTGACAGTAGAGACTTTAATGTTGTTACAAAAAATACTTTTTCAAATAAATGCTGTTCTTTTGAACTTTCTAATCATCAAAGAATCCTGAATAGTTTCCACCAAATCAGCATTTTATAATGATTTCTGATGGATCATGTGACACTGAAGACTGAAATAATGGCTGCAGAAAATGTAGCTTTGCCATCACAGGAATAAATTTTAAAAAATATAGTAAAATAGAAAAATTATATTTTTAATTGTAATAATATTACGTTTTTTACTGTATATTTGATTCAATAAATGTAGCCTTGTTGAGCTTGAGCTACATCTTTCAAAAACATTTGAAAAATCTTAACAACCCTAAACGTTTGATAGTGGAAATGTATGTATATTTATTTATTTAATACCTAGCACTAACAACCCTCTGTAGACTTGTTTGCTAAACTTATACTTTCTAAATGATGTACTTTCTAGAAATACATTTCAGCACAGAATAAAATAAATAAAGAGAAAAGTGGGGTTGGAAAGAAGGCAAGATCACTTTCACCATCAGTATTTATTCAATAATTATCGTCATCCTATCAACATTGATATTAAAGCACAAACATTTACATCATATTATTTTATGTCTTGGTTCATCTGGTTGTGCAACTTCTGTTAAATAAGCAGTCATTTCCTCTGATTAAAATCAAACTAAAGCCAGCAGCGCCATCTTACATCAGGGGCATATATTTATATGTGTGTGTGTGTATGTATGTACTGTATGTATATATCAGATCCTCCTATAATGATGTTTAAGCCAAGCTCATGATCCAGGTCTCCTAGTACAGCTCCAGGCAGCTTAGCAGATGCCACAGAGAGCTAAACACACTCATCTGTGCCCGATTGTGACTGCTGATCCCAAAGCTGTCGACCAAGATGGTGCATGTCCTCCAGGTGGCTCCAGAGTAGGACTGCTAGCGCGCTAACACGCATCTCATTTTGGTTGCTGGAGTTGCTGAGGGACTTTTTCGCATGCCATTATAAAATCCAGCAGCTAACCTGCTTGTTTATGACTGCTTGTTTACAAAGAAAAAGTTTTGTTGTGTACACATCATTTAGAAGACCACCAACTGCTTCAAACGCATCTTGAATGATTAATCTTGATTCAGGACAAGCGATGGTACGGGCTCAGGATTGTTGATGATGAATTGCTTGTGCAAAAATGGCAAATATTTTGCGCTCTCATTAGAAGCATGGAGGCCATTCACCCGAGAGATGCCTCAGGCAAGGCAGAACTAGCTCTGAGGACCAAGTTTGGAGTTTAATGAAACGCAAAAGACACCACAGATGAAGAAAAGCAGAAAGCAGATTTGATAAATGAGTACCTCTTTCAGCACTGAGGGCTTTTGCCCTCATCTATCGTTTCTCTGCACCCATCTGTGGAATGAATATGAACTGATTATAGTCACGGAAGATTTAAACTAAACGGTTCTTCATTTACAAAGCCCCAAATGTTAAGAGAGTCTTTCACCAGAGTAATATCAATGGAGAGCTGATTTGCTGTTGCGGTTTGTAATTCCAATGCCACGATTTACTGTCTGTGAAAAGCAGCGGTGGTTAAAGATTCGAACACTCTGACTCTAGAATGGAATATTTTGAAAGCTTTCAATGTTCTCGGCTTTGATTGCTTGTTTAAAGGACATATTGCTCTTTTGAGGTCGATATGCTATGTAGATTTACCTAGCGTTTACGCGGCAAAAAAAAAAGTTATTGTGGTATTGATATTAACACAGAATCGGTCAGATTTACATATCTACACTATATTGATCATATCAGAGTACATTTAGATGTCTTAAGAGGTTCAGTAGAAAAGAATGTGAAATTTTTATGTAAAACTAAATGACAAATTTGGTCCGTTGCGAATTTGTATTGTGCTCTTTTTTTTTTTTCTCCAAAATTTGAAGACAGAAATGAAATCAGAGAATTAGGCTGATGTTATTTCCTCATCTTAAACTAATTTCTTGTATGCGGGGATGTAAGAAAAGTTTCCTTTCCTTTTCCTTTCCTTTCTTACGTAAGCTGGAATCAGAGGTCTTGAGCTCTATTTTAGGAGGCAGCAACAGATCCAGTCAGTCAGCCGTGCTGTCGGGACTGCTCTGTTTCAGATGGAAGGATATCAAGCGGGGAGAAAGAGGAGATTTTGTTTCGAAACTTCGTCCATCATTTTGATTGTCTTGTGTCTTAGGCGGTGTGCATTTACTGTATGATAGCAGTGTGTCTCTCTGGGTTTTATATTTTTCTGAAATTCATGTTTAATCTGTTGTTTACACCAGTTAAGATGTAGTATGAGATGGCATTTACCTTACATTATCCACAACATTTTTCTTTATCTTTCTAATTTTTCTTTATATTTATCACTTTATATTAACAGGCTGTTTATTTTAAAATCAAATTTCCTTTAAATTTGCAATTTAATTAATTAATTTATTTATTTTGTATTGTTTCAAAGATAATACAATAATCAGTACAATAATATTGGGGAAAAAGTTTTAAGCTTTTATTTGTTTGGTTTTAATATGTAAAAAAAATAAAATGTAATATTACATCTATTTTAATATTTAATGTTTAGTTATTAAAGCTTTTTTGTTATAAAAGAGTATTAATGTTATTAAATTAATATTACATTTATTTTTATATTTAATGTTCGGTTATTAATAATTTTGTTTTAAATATGAATATTGAATATTGAATACTAATAATTAATTTTATATTTGTATTTATAATTTTGTTATTAATACCACTAATGAATGTTCAGTTATTAATATTAAATATATTATATTACTTTAATATTGATAACTGCACAATAGTTAGTGGTATTAATATAAATATGAATTTTTTTATA
>NW_015505280.1:484681-487771 GCF_001515645.1 Sinocyclocheilus grahami | reverse complement strand
ATATATATATATATATATATATATATATATATATATATATATATATATATATATATATATATACATATATTTCCCCTTTTATGAACCATTAGTCAATTGTTTCCTGGTAAACAGCAGGTATAATGATGGTCACATGCATTTATGTACTTTAATTTTGATTGCCTTCAAAAACCAGTTTAATGTTTCAATTCAAGTTTTGATTTGGAAGTGATGATGTAAGAGTGAGTGATTTGTTTACTTTGTAATTAGTCTGTCCATTTCCACCTTCAGGCTGATTTGCAAACTGGTCGGAACATGAGCGGCATGCGTGATCACGCTGACAGTCTAATCAGCCAATCACAGTGACATAGAGGCACTGCTTTAACTCACAAACTTACAAATACTTCGTAATATTTCACATTTTATTTTCTTACTGCCAAATATATTCTTGAGAGTAAGCATTACCTCCCTTCCCTCCTCAGCGACAGATGTTTAAGAGTCTTTTTTGTTTTTCTACCTTACTTCCCACAACTGTCTGTCATTGGTTCCTTCATTCCCTGTATCTCTTAATTTGTTCTCCCTTCCATAATACATACAAGTTCATCTCCATCTGAGGCAGCAGCAATGTGTTTTCAGTGGGGATATGTATCGGCATCCCCGTTTTTCCACACTTCTACACCCAGACACACACATACGCACGCACAAACCACACATCCTCTTCTCATCCCATTCTGTTTGCTTTGTTTCACCTGTGCCGATCTCTCTCGCACGCTCTCTCTCTCCCTCCTCCCTCCAGCTCAGTCTCTCACTCGTGTGCTTTCGTTCGCTCTCCCTCCCTCTCACACTCTCATTGCTTCGCAGAGCTGCTGAAAGTGCGTCAAGCCTCTGTCCAAATACAGACAGGCTGAGCAATACTAATCTCAGGAGGAAGAAAATCAGAAGAGTGTGTGCGTGTGTGCGTGTGTGCGTGTGTGCGAGCGAGCGGTGTTTCAGCCCAAGCCTTTGAATTGCAACTCCTTTGGAGCCCAGGAGTGGACAGTGCCGGGAAAAAAAGAGGAATCTGTTTCATACTAGTGTTTATCCTATTGAAGAAAGCAGGAAGAAAAAAAGTATTTTCTTCCTCTGCTTCCTTTGTGCGTAATGGACAGTGAATGAGTGGCAGGGTCGGGTCATGAACCTCTTTTCCACTGGGTAATTGTCGCCTCTTCGGGTCTCGCGAGTGACTTATGCAGCTCTGAGAGGATCAGACCCCATCGCAGACGCTCCTTCCCATCCATTCGCTCAGCAGCTGTAAACGGGCTCTCGTCCTAAGTGAGTACATTTTCACAGGGGCCGGCTGCGAGTGTTGGATGAGGAGGTTGGGACTCCTAGCATGGGGTTTTCTGCATCATGAGAGAACTCTCCTCTCTCGGTTCTTTGCGCCTAGTGTCTAAGAGCGAGTCGGGTGTGCGTCATGCGTCGCAGCAGAGCGGTGGCATTGCCATTTCTTGGCAGTCGAGAGGGGTGGCTCGGATGGACCCTCTGGATATGGTCTCTGACGTTGGGATGTATTGTCGGTTCGGTGTGGAGTTCCTCACCCAGCTCGGATAGTTCAGTGGCCTCCGCCGGTCCCCCTGGGGTGGCAACCTCTTACACCCATTCCGAACACCCGTTCCACAAGGGGCGGCACCACGCTTCACCCATCTCCATTTACCGCTCTCCGGCTTTCCTCAGAAGCGGCCATGGTGAGTCCCGGCAAGCTAGTTTTGTGGTACTCCTAAAGAGTTATACTATATGAGAGACTTTTGTTTGTTCAGGAGTCTGACTTCCTTTCTTTTTTCCCACCAACCTCAATAGTTAATTGCGACGGGGGAATAATCAGGATTTCGTTTATTGAGGGAAGATTGTGTCAGATGCTCTCAATAGTGGTCATCGGGATTTGTATCTGTGCTTGCAGTTTAATTAAAGCTGGGAAGATAGTGCATCAGTGGGCTATAATAAGTCTGGTTTTGGAACAAGGGGATCTGATAAGCATTAAGCTATTTTGTGGTTACGGAAAGCGGAGTACTCTCTCCCAAGGCACACAGGCAATTACCCTATTAAAGTCTAAAGCGAACATCCGAAACTGTGGTGTTCTGTGCTATGATTGCTCTTTTGCAGTGGTTCAGTGTCAACAAACCTTTTACACTGTACCTAAGGCAGCATAGAAATGCCTGAGCAATGGCTTTAGAGAAGTTGGCATGTGTATTTTAATGTGCGCAACGGGAAGAGGACTGAGACGCTTTGCTAGATGAAAGCAGAACTTTGAACAGGAACCTGTAGATGTGTGTCTTTTGAAGTGATGCAGATCAAGAAGTAAAGTACTGACCTCTATTCACCTCCCATTTCACTGTAATGGAATTATTTGAATGGGGCCTATATTGTTTGCTTTGTATTATTCAAATGTCTTGACGGGTGCATGCGCTTGGGAAAACGTACTCACAAAATTCAAAGGACACTGGGGTAATGCAGCGATTAATTTCCAGCTTACCTTTGCTCTCTTTCAGTACATGGCAATTGGGAATAGCAGTCTTAATTCAGCCTTGAAGCTGTTAGCTCGTTAGGAAAAAAAAACATTTGATTGCAGTAATGCATTTATTTGGACTCGAGCAGAGCGGCTTTTCTCACCTCAGCGGCTTTGTACTTACAAATCACATTTATTCTGCTCACGCGGTGCATTTTCCTTTACCCTCAGACTTTATTTTTAGACGGATTCCTCTTGTAAGCCATGTGTGGGTGTATGAGCTCATCAGGCACATTTAAAATCCCCCTGTCTAATCAAATCAATAGAGTCTTTATTTTCAAGTCAGAGCTAATTAACAAGAAGGACAACAAGACATGATTTCTTGAGTGGTTCTCAGTTAATAATACTAGTAGTAGTTATTATTTTTTTTTTTTTAGTTTTTAAGAATTTTAGTTTATTTTTTCCTGACTGACTGAGCTGGTCAGACCATAAGAGTTATTATGTGGAAAAAAAGGACATAATACACTTTTTTTTTTTGACAACAATTATTTATATATATATATATATATATATATATATATAAGTATTCAGACCCCCTTACATTTTTCACTCTTTGTTATATTGCAGCC
>NW_015505280.1:462916-484331 GCF_001515645.1 Sinocyclocheilus grahami | reverse complement strand
ATTCCCTCATAATATATGTCATAATGTTTTTTGTTTGTTTGTTTAAAAATGTGTTTATTATTATTATTATTATTATTATTATTATTATTATTATTATTATTATTATTATTATTATTATTATTATTATTATTATTATTATTATTATTATTATTATTATTATTATTATTGTTTGTTTGTTTAAAAATGTGTTTATTATTATTATTATTATTATTATTATTATCTTCTGTCTTAAATTTATATACAGTTTAGTATTTCTTCTGCAAATTTAATCTAAAAATACTCTTGAAAACTAGATTTGGATATGCTAACTTCAGTTCTGTTTTTATTTATTTAGATATTGTATTTATTTACAAATGTATTCAGTCATTCTTTAGATCAGCATTCTGGTTTTCCAACCTGAGGTTTGATGACATTGCTGTGGTTTGGTCAGTGTGAAAATCCTGGTTGAGCGTAGCACTCGAAGACTCTTTCTCCACTCTCAATGAGGGCCCCTGGGCATGATGCCGCATTAGATATAGATGAAAAGCGCTCCAGCGCGCTCTCTCGTTCCCTGTGTTTACACATGTAAGCAGAATCTCTGGATTAAGTCTCTACATCATTAGTTCTGCTATTATTTATTCATCATTTGATTTACGTATTCATCATGCAGCTTCTGCACCTTGCTTTGCTGAATTCATTGCGAGTTGTGCAACCTGCAGGTTTGCTCGGCGGTTAGATTTCTATTTGCTTGGACATATAGCCTGCAGTCGAGAGGTCTAAGTTGAAGGCTCCCTGGCTGTCAGAAGGCGTCTGAAGAGTTAGATACTGTATAGAGGAGATGTGCCCTGTAATGACAGGGGAAAGAAGCATCCAGGTGAAGACTCTTAGAGGAAGCACTGCTAAGCCAGCACACTCTCTCTCCAAAGCCTCACAACGATAAGATGAGAGCATGACAGGCAGAACAGAGTGGATTTTCCCCCACTTGTTTACCGCGATAGTGTGTGAACGCGTGATAGCGTAGCTGTGTATGTGTGAACACGTGCATTCCTGGAACAGACCTGAAATTGTGCACTAATGCATTTGTAAACATTCAAGAAACTACTGTAAAGCATGGCATAACTAATATTTGGGGAAGGAAGTGCTGTTGGTGGGATTGAGTTAGGATTTATCCAGTGGCAAAAAGGAACTCTAGGTTCATACTTGTGGATTATGGGAATAAACAACCTAATTTCACACAGCTCTAAATTTAGATTCATTGTTAAAAGTCACAGTAGCCACTATTACTACGGTATTTGGATTTGGCATAGACTGTGGTCAGATGAGTTTGGCTCAACTTTGCTCAGATTTTAAGAAAGAAATGTGAAAACTGATACCAAATCAATCAAACACACGTTTACAAGCACTGGGTGAACTGGTGAGCACCTAAGTTTGGAAAACTCCTTTTACACCAAATCAGCCAAACTCTGGCATCAAACAGATTTAGACTTCACCAAAAGCACCCTTTATCTGGTAATTTCACCCCATGGTTTTTTACTAACCCTCCTGTTGTTATAAACGTATGACTTTCTTTCTTCAGTGGAACACGAAAAGACAGTGGCGGGCCGAGCATTTTACACATAGGCCTTCAGTGGCGTCCAACATGAATTAATCCATCTCTTCATACCATCATAATGATGCCACGGCTATAGAAACCATAAATATTACACAGTAATGCAGGGCACTACATAACAGACAGGTATCTTAAGTAGCGAGAATGAATGCCATTACTAAAGAAAGAAACCCAGTTAACAATTGCGCAACACATCATCTGTAGCTGAAGCATTAAACTAACAAAATGACACAAATATAGTCTATCCGATGTTCTTACAGACATTTATTCACCCAAACGCATTTATACCTTACAGATACATTGGTATAAAACAAATAAGGTGATTATATGTGTTTTAAAGTTGACCTAACAATTTAATGTTCTCTTACTGCTTTATTTCGTCTTCACGAGTCTCCCTGCCGGTCTGCCAGCGCACTGCGAGAGGAAAATACTGGTTAGCACAGCTTTACTAGGAAAGTGAGCAAGTAACATTAAAATAATTCATACAAGATGGTGAAGAAAAGTGTATAGCCTACATGTGTTTTAACGTACCTCTGGCTGCGTTTACACAGCAAGTCTTAATGCACAGATCCGATCTTTTGACCATATCCGATTTTTTGGCACGTCTGTTTACATTCACTTTAGACACGACTGGTATCCGATATCTGTGTTTACATTAATTCCCACCCAAAAGGATTGTCTGCAGTGATCGCTTTACTATGCACATGGTAGACCCTCGGGTTTTAAATGGCCGTGCTATTAAAATTATTTATATAATTCACGTCGAATGGCAATTATTATTTGCCAGCATTGACAACGGCTGTCATGGATGTTTTGCAGCACAAAATCTAACTGAACGGATAAAGACCTGAAAATAACAGTACTTTTAATTTGTTAGACTATTTTATCTACAGCTCGTTAGAGGTAGAATTCTTTAGTGAAATAAAGATGATATTTATTGAAATGAATTCGAATTAATTAAGGAGAGAGAGAGAGCGAGAGAGAACGAACGAACGCATGCACCCATGTGACTCTCATCTCCCCGCTGTTCTGCCTCTGCCAGCGGCGCTGCGGCCGGAGGAAAAGACCGGTTAATACAGCTCCACTCGGGAAACAGATATTCTTACGGAAACTTAAACCTGGCTTTATATATATTTTTTCTAAACATGTTTAGAAAATCTAAACATGAGAAACAGTAATAAAAGTTTTACTAAGTTTTAATAAAATGATTTACAGTGATGCTGTTTGCTAGCTAGTACGCTGACCATCCAATCAAAGGACGAGAAAATGCTGACATTATCGTTAGCCAGCTAGATGGCCCTGGTGCTGCCAACTCGAAATCTGATTTGTTAAAGCAATGGTTTCATTGCCATTGATTTAAGCTAACAGAAGCCTGCACTGTTGATTCTGAAGGCCTTAAGGCAGATTTCTTTGACCCTGGCAACACGATTGCTGAAATATGATTGGATAAAAGCTCTAATATAAACATACACTGCTGCAAGCAGTGCAACCAAGAGAAAAGCTATGAAATGAAGAGAATAGACTATTGGAAATAATTTAATACGCATTCATGGAAAAATATATTAAAACTAAATCAGTGATTCTAATAGTGTTTAGGCCAGCAGAGAAGGCTTTGCTGGCCCTGACGGCCCACCACTGCGAAAAGAGACCTTTTGAAAATTGTTTTTCAAACTGAATTTTTGAGGAGAAAAAAAACAAAAAAACATGTTTCATTTTTCTGAATTTCTCCTCTTCCACAGAATAATTAATGTCAGTTTGAAATGACATGAGGGTGCGTAAATGATTTTTGAATTGTTTTATTTTTGGTTGAATTGTCCCTTTAAATCTACATCTATTTGGTTATTTTTGCTTCTTTATTATTTCTTGCATTTACAGTTGTCTTTTGTACTTTATTAAATGTAATTTGAAAAGAAGAAGTGAAGTGACGTGACATGTGGCCAAGTATGGTGACCCATACTCGGAATTAGTGCTCTGCATTTACCCATCCAAAGTGCACACACACACAGCAGTGAACACACACAAACCGTGAACACACACCCGGAGCAGTGGGCAGCCATTTATGCTGCGGCGCCCGGGGAGCAGTTGGGGGTTTGGTGCCTTGCTCAAGGGCACCTCAGTCGTGGTATTGAAGGTGGGAGAGAGCGCTGTACATTCACTCCCCCCACCTACAATTCCTGCCGGTACGAGACTCGAACCCACAAACTTTGGGTTATGAGTCCGACTCTCTAACCATTAGGCCACGACTTCCCCTAAAAAGGGTCAATCAGTAGCATTATGTGATGTTTTATAAACAAATTTCGGGAGGAGCACGCACAGATAATTAACACGGCCAGTTCATCATTAGTGATTACACCATTTATCCAATCAGCGCAAGAGAAAACTCCTATAAATAACCAAGTACATCCTTCGTTATCTCTTGACTTTCAGCATCCCTCCACCACCCCGACCCCGACCCCGACCCCGCACCTTAAGCAGTTTCTACCCCAGCACGGGGAGAAGCACTCGGGGGGGACACCGAGCTCAGACCCCTCTCCCCGGACAGGGGGAGGGTGCCCCGGGCTCGGGAATCTTGCCAAGCTCGGAGCCCTCTCCCTGGACAGCACGCCAAATATGTGTATGAGGAGATACCCCCTGACAATGTAAAGCGCTTTGAGTGCCTAGAAAAGCGCTATATAAATGTAATGAATTATTATTATTATTATTATTAAATATGCATAACCTTTATTTAATTACATGTAAGTGTGAACTCGTGAAATGAATAAACTGTATATGAATAACAGTATATGAATAAACTCAGACCTTTTGCAGAAAGACACAATTAACATCTCTGGTCCAACAAATTATATGCTTCCATGACAGCTGTTCAGCTCAGTGTCCACCGATGCTTTGAAACACATTGTTAGTGGTTGAAGTTTAATTAATTAACATCCAGTCGCTCTTATGCAGACTAATTTAATTTCACTCCTCTTATCGTGCTTGACAGAAACTTTGAATCATAATTGCAATAATTGGAGGTCATTATAATCCTGATAAAAGAGGAAGTTTAACACACCTATTGTCAATACGCTAGAAATCCCATTCAGCTTCAGCACTTTAATCTGAAAAGCGGCCGTTTTAACTCTTCAGAAAGTCCTGCTCTTTCATAATTCCCACACTATACATTTTGATTAACTATCCAGCATTCATGCTGAATGGCAGGAGCTATCGAACACTTCACAACGAACACAATTGACTTTCAAGAGGAACATAACCGCTCCATTTATGTCCTTGTTCCTCCGTCTCCTGCCATACACGGCTCAGCACGCGACCGTCGGGCTCCTATCTACTTGGCTCCGTGTCCATTTCCTGTGCTGCGATGGCATGTGAGGCTCTTGCCGTCAGGTTAATCATGTTAAGGCAGAGCAGGTTGTGTCGCTGGAGTCGCATGTTTGGCAGCGTAAACAGAAGCAACTCCTCAATATATGAAGATAGGATTGAGTCTGCTGGGGGGCTGCGCTACATTACGCGAGTGTCTCTCTGCTAACTGAAATGTGGATCAAAGGAAAGTTTATACCTGTATCCTCGGGACAAGGATTAATGAAAACAGCAAGCATGGGGAGGATTGTAAGATAACAGGATTTCACAAGGCCAGTGATGGGGAGGCAGTGTGTAGGAGAAAGAGGAATAATTTGAGTGTGTGCGAGAGAGAATTGGAAGGCGGAAAAGGGGAAGAGAGATTGGGAATGGAGTTATGAGACCTGCCATGATATGCACATGAGAATTTCTCTGTGTATCTGCCAAAATTCTCTATGCGTGCACTGGAGCTGCGCTACATTTTTTATAGATTGGCTTTTATAGCTGCTGTGCCTTAGTCCAATTTGGTCTAATTTTGTTAAATGCCATATATTGTTATACATGTTATATTAAATGTGACTCAATTTCATTGGATATGCCATTTTAGATTGTGATATACTAAACTGTTGTCCCAATTAAAGGTTCACATTTTCTCTATGGTAAAATACTTTTACCTATTCCAGTTTTTTAGATATATAATTTTAAATAGGCCATTCGTGGACCGATTCCCTTAAAAATAAATAAAAAATATAAAGTATATAAAATTGTGTACATATACAGTATATATATATATAAATCAATAAATACACACAATTTTACACTACAGGTTTTAAATTATTGCATAAAATTATTTGATTATGATTTTTTTTTTCTAAAATGATGCTTTTAAAACATTATTTCTTTATTCTAACTCACCATATATTGGGTTATGAATATCAAATATGACATTCATTCACCTGATTCATGACAGCTGATGTCCTTTTTCCTTTTTTAAAGTATTTTAAAATACTTATTTTATGTATATTAAATTGACTATGTAGAAACTTGATTAGGCCATTCATAGACAATGTATATTTTAATTTCTTACATAAAATAAACATTTTCACTAAAGTGTTTCTTTTTGAAACAAAGTATTGCTTTATTCTAACCTAACGTCATTCTAAACTTTTAAACAGCTTGTAAACATACTGATTATGTCTTCATGGTACACACACACACACACACACACACACACACACTCAACCAATAACGTGAGTTTGGGGTGGGACTGACCAATGGAAGTCAGGGAACAAGTGTTGAGAAATCCAGTGTAAAATCCAAAGTCAGTGGCTGAGAAATCCCACACTTTGAATATGGGCAAATTATCTAAAATGCATTCAGTGAACTGACTTAACCATTACACATCATTTGCATTCTCCAGTGTCATATAATGTCCCTCAAAATGAAAAAAAGTGTGTAATTCTCTGCCTGCTCTCATATTCATCTGCTTAGAGATATCAACAAAAAGGGCAAACACTATATGCTGGCAGTTAAATCATACCTGAGCCCTTACAGCCGAGTGCATCTCTGCTTCAAAGTTCTGGATTTTTGGAGATGGCAAATCAGTCTAAAGCTCTTATTTCCCACCTGTACCATGGTGTCAGCGGATCAGTGGCTCGCTTCATTCAGCACAGATTAGATGAATTCAATCTGACATACTGTGGTAAACCAGAACATCAGTGAATCCTGAAAGGAAATGCTGAATTCAGTCTAACTGCCACGTAACGTGAAGAGACAAACATCCAGTTAATCTGCTTAGAGGGAAATTGTCTATGTGATGCACAGCTGTTTTAACTGCATAAAGTGGATTGTACAGACAGATAAATTAGGGTTACCATATTATAAATTATGCTGTGATTCTAGTCATGTCATTTTATTGTGTTTTCGGTCTTTGATGGATTCCTACTCATATGAAAGAAATTCACGAAACATTTGCAGCACTTGTGCACATTATTTCTTTTAGCACGCTGAGTCTTCTTCACTAACCACTAACTATCCAGTTTAGCCAGGCACTAAATGTACTGAAATAGCCACATGCACCATATTTAAAAGAAGACGGTGTCATTTAAATGCCATATACTCACCATTCAAGTCTCTTAAACTGCATTTATTTGATCAAAAATGCAGTAAAAGCAGAAATATTGTAAACTATTATTACAATTTAAAATAACCATTTTCCATTTTAATATATCATTACTCTAGACTTCAGTGTCAAAAAACATTTCTTATTATTATCAGATGAAAATAGTTTTGCTGCCTATAATATTTTTGTGGAAACTGTGATCCTTTTTTTTACGTTTTGTTTTGTTGAGGTTTTTTTTTCAGGATTCTTTGATGAAAAGAAATGTATTTAGGAAAAAAAACATTTTCTTTTGTGTATAAAAGTATTTTTAAAAATGTTGTTTGTTGTTTTTGTAAAATTTACACCATTACATGATTGTCTAAAACAGTACAGACAGTGCATGCAAATAAATGTTGCTATGAGCAGGCGCAATTCCTCTTTAGTAAATTCCCCTGCACATATATCTCGTATTTTTTCACCAGCTGTTATCTGGTGAAAGAAAATCACATCCTGTGCGTCCTACGCAGATACTCGAGAGAATAGGCAGGAGTGGGAAGTATTAACTGTGTTTACCCCAATGAGAAGAATCCTCAATCAGAGCAATGAAGAAGCCTCTGAATGCGAGATAATGTTCAGCACAATGGAGGTAACTGTGTCCACACAAAACCTCATTGCCAGGGAATTATCCCCAGCAGATTAATCCCATTATGAATGAACAAATTCCTTCTCAGAGATTGCACTGAAGGAAAGAAATAATTAAATAAAATCTATTGGTTTTAATGAAAATTTCCAATGCAAATGCCAGAGTTGGAGTATGAATGGAAAGATTAAAAAATGCCTGCTCCTGAAGAACGCTGAACTAGCTAATATTATTGAATTAAATAATCTACGTCCCTGGGTGGTACACGCAGAATTGCACGTTCAAGATTAAATCAGATTTATAGCTTGTTTTCAAGTTCTGCATTACATATTAGCATGGATTTGAGAACTCCCTGGTGGTCGCAATCCAGAGAGGCACAATAACATTTGAACCCCCTTTTCCTGTTTGACCAAAGGTTCCCAGAAAGCTTTTTAAAATGCAGCCACATGAGATAAACACCCCAAAGACAGTATTAGTGTTAATTTAGTTAAAAAGTTTAAAAATATTGACTGACTGCCTTTTTCCATGCATTAAGGTCATTGCACACTGAGTCCGAAAATTTAGCACGTTAAAAAATAAATACGACCTCACGTTATGTCAATCACGTTTACATACTGCCTCTGAAATGTTCGTCCGTCATAAAAAAATTCAGATCGGGTAAGATTTTTTCAGTTTTTCGCATCCATAGCAAGCATTTTGAGAGGTGTTTTGACAGTTCAGAGCCACCGTACAAGCAAACGCCAAAATCCAGAATGGCAATTGTCAAGTTCATCCACTTCGTCTCACAGCACAAAGCACTGTATATAGATCCTTGCACACTGAGTTCACAGAAATTGGTGGTCTTCTTTTTAATATGGGGCTCTAGTATCGCTAGCAAAAGCATCAAACTGAGCCACTGACATCCTGAAGTAAACTTTGAATCGCCCGTGATAATCCCGCTGCTCCTTAATAAGGAGGGGGAACTCTCCTTCCTCTGTATTTTAGGATTGGATGGACCCAATATTTCCTTTTTTTTCTTTTTTTTTAAGAAGTGAGAGGACAACAAAATCATCCTCACTGCTTGAAGACTCCATTTAGTGCTGTTTTGCAAATTTTTCCGCAACGGATTGATTAATACGCATCGGACTCAGTGTGCAAGGTTTCTGTGCGTGACGAATTTTTAGGATTTCGAATATGAAAAAACACATACGAAAATTGCAGACTCAGTGTGCAGAGACCTTAAGACTATAGACAGACAAGCTGACACAGACATCATGAAACACTAACTGTGACTATTTTATAATAAAAGACAAGACTAAAATGTAAGAACTGTGTATTTCTTTAACAAAAATGAGGAGAAAAATATCCTTGTGGTTGCCAGATGTTTAGAGTTTAAATCCCCTATTAGAACTTTTCTCTTCAAAGGACCCATTATCAGTTATCACAATTATACATTTGAGTGAAATAATTGTGATTATCAGTTTAAACATTATGCAGCATGACTAAAATATGATAAGTTTCCATTGACTAAAACTAGACTAAAATTCCCAAAATTTGTCAACTAAAATTTGACTTAACAAAATTGTGATAAAAACTAAAAAGGACACAGGACTAAGACTGAATAAAAAAAAAATTAAAAAAAGATAACAAAATTAACACCAGTCAGTATCACTATTAAACATAAAGGTTCTTTATTATCATCAGTAGTTCCATGAAGGACATTTAACATGGAATCTTTTCATTGCTCAAAAGGTTTTTATAGTGGAAAAAAAGCTTGTTTAGATTATAAAATATTCTTTACGCTAAGGAAATAATGGTTCTTTTAAGAATTGTTCACGTAAAAATTCTTTGGGGAACCTAAAATGGTTTTCTATGGCAATGCTGTGAAAATCCACATTTGGAGTCTTTTAAGAGTGAATTGTAATATGGTTCCTTGGAGGTCTTGTTCATCAGACACAGCTTTTTTCCCCCCTATATTTTGATTCAGTCCTTATTACACTGGAAAGCACCTGGAAAGACACAGACAGTGCTGGCGAGAGAACAGGTCCATCTTGATTATAATTATGTACAATCAGCATTAAACAGCTCTGTTGCAATCGCACACTCTGCTGTTACACATGCATGCATCTAATTCAGGGCTGTGCAACATCAAATTAGTCCTTGTGCAGCAAAACAAACACTGAATGTCACTTCTTGGCCTCTGAGAGTGGCGAGATTGTTGTGTACGTGCAAAACAAATAGTATGTTGCTTTTACAAGGGCACAAGTCAACTCAATAATGGCCAGCAATGCTTGGAGGTAAGGCGGTGTGTTAGGGTTTCCCCGATACACAGCACATGGCAGGTGTCTAACACTTACTTCATGAATAACTGTTCATGTCAGTGCTAATTATGAGCTGACACACTCACCGTCTTAATGAGCCCTTCGAGCCACTGAGAAATGCTAATGCTATCTGCAGCAGCCAAGGCTAGTCACCCGCTGACACAGCAGTTCCCTATTAACACGCACACTAGGCGTTGGATCCTGCTGTGAATTAAGACGTATGGCCCGCTCAATTGTACCATGACAAAGATAGGGACCTCAGGTTACCCTCGTGCAGGCTCTTGTTAATAACTTGTTCCAAAGAAAAAGTGATGACACTTTAATTTAGCTTAGTTCTGGTAATGTATTTAAGAAACTCTGGTTTAGATTCCACTGAATGATTCTGATATATACAGTATGTTTTATTACAGGAAACAAATCTGTCTTTTTAACAACATATTGTATTATTTGTAATTTACTTGTACATATAAACTTGAAGTATAATGATTTGTGGTTCAGTGAATAAGTGACTCTGAGTAACTCACGAGTTCAAGATGTTCATAAAAACACCTGGCTCATAAGCATAATTTGTTCACTAATTGCATTACACTGGTTACGCATTACTCTTGCTGATGTGTGCAATCAGTGAGGATATTGTAATAAGAAAATGTGGTGTCTGCTTATTGTTTTCGTATTATTTTCCATGAGCAGACTTTCTTTCATCATACTGAAATTCAAACTGCAGGCACACAAGAACAACAACAGCAACAACAACAAAATCAAAATTCATTCATTTTGCTGTCATGCTGTAGATTCAGTAGTGAATAAGCAGCAGCACTAGTATATACAGTATATTGTTTTTTTCTCATTTATTTAAATTTTTTAAGCACCATTCTAATGCCACCTTAAAATAACAATAAAAAAATGAAGATTTCAAGAACAACACTCTTGTAATATTTTGAGAATAATCTAATGAGAATAAAATCATATTTTTTTTATAAATACTGCTGTAGCATTTCAAGATAAAGTTATAAGATCTCAGCCCCCCTATATTTTGATTCAGTCCTTATTACACTGGGAAAGCACCTGGAAAGAGAGACAGTGCTGGCGAGAGAACAGGTCCATCTTGATTATAATTATGTACAATCAGCATTAAACAGCTCTGTTGCAATCGCACACTCTGCTGTTACACATGCATGCATCTAATTCAGGGCTGTGCAACATCAAATTAGTCCTTGTGCAGCAAAACAAACACTGAATGTCACTTCTTGGCCTCTGAGAGTGGCGAGATTGTTGTGTACGTGCAAAACAAATAGTATGTTGCTTTTACAAGGGCACAAGTCAACTCAATAATGGCCAGCAATGCTTGGAGGTAAGGCGGTGTGTTAGGGTTTCCCCGATACACAGCACATGGCAGGTGTCTAACACTTACTTCATGAATAACTGTTCATGTCAGTGCTAATTATGAGCTGACACACTCACCGTCTTAATGAGCCCTTCGAGCCACTGAGAAATGCTAATGCTATCTGCAGCAGCCAAGGCTAGTCACCCGCTGACACAGCAGTTCCCTATTAACACGCACACTAGGCGTTGGATCCTGCTGTGAATTAAGACGTATGGCCCGCTCAATTGTACCATGACAAAGATAGGGACCTCAGGTTACCCTCGTGCAGGCTCTTGTTAATAACTTGTTCCAAAGAAAAAGTGATGACACTTTAATTTAGCTTAGTTCTGGTAATGTATTTAAGAAACTCTGGTTTAGATTCCACTGAATGATTCTGATATATACAGTATATTTTATTACAGGAAACAAATCTGTCTTTTTAACAACATATTGTATTATTTGTAATTTACTTGTACATATAAACTTGAAGTATAATGATTTGTGGTTCAGTGAATAAGTGACTCTGAGTAACTCACGAGTTCAAGATGTTCATAAAAACACCTGGCTCATAAGCATAATTTGTTCACTAATTGCATTACACTGGTTACGCATTACTCTTGCTGATGTGTGCAATCAGTGAGGATATTGTAATAAGAAAATGTGGTGTCTGCTTATTGTTTTCGTATTATTTTCCATGAGCAGACTTTCTTTCATCATACTGAAATTCAAACTGCAGGCACACAAGAACAACAACAGCAACAACAACAAAATTCATTCATTTTGCTGTCATGCTGTAGATTCAGTAGCGAATAAGCAGCAGCACTAGTATATACAGTATATTGTTTTTTTCTCATTTATTTAAATTTAAGCACCATTCTAATGCCACCTTAAAATAACAATAAAAAAATGAAGATTTCAAGAACAACGCTCTTGTAATATTTTGAGAATAATCTAATGAGAATAAACTCATATTTTTTTTATAAATACTGCTGTAGCATTTCAAGATAAAGTTATAAGATCTCAGGAATAAAATAAAAATGAAAGAATAAATTCATAGCTGGGAGAATCTTCCAAATACTTACAAATACCGTTTTGGTTCCCATTGTATTTTTTTGTCCTCACAATAGAAGTCAATGGGAATCGAAATCAACATTTAGTACCAACATTCTTCCAAATATCTTCTTTTATGTTCTACAGTACAGAAGAAAGAAAGTCATACAGGTTTGGATTGACTGACATGAGGGTGAATAAATGAAAGTTTGGGGTGGAGTATCCCTTTAATGTAAAAAAACAACAACCAAAATGCAAAAAAACAAACAGTCTTTTCAAATAAATGTTTTTTTTTTTAAGAACAGTGTTCAAGTCAGAATGCAGACGTTCAAAATGCAAACATTAAAGAAATGTCAAGAAATGAAATTCCTTCAGTTTTGGTATTTAAAATAAAAATGATTCTCATTTTCCTTACCCTACTTATACCAGACGCTTATTTGCTTTCATCTACTGATGCGTAAATTCTCAAATAATTGCAATTTTGAGTGTTGAGATCTTAATGGGCTTAATTAAAATGGCTTCAAAGTCTGCAATTCAGTGCCTGAGAAAACCCACATCTCCAGTCTCAATCCCCGGCTTACTTTGTATCTTATTTAGCCTCATCTTCTCTCTTAGCCTCTCTTTCTCTGTCACAGGCACCATGCACAGATGCTCCACTTATGTAGGTTATTGCTGGCTTTGTAACAGAATTCCAATAAATCTATGGCTGTGCTATTTTCAGAGCTGCTAATGTTCACCGTGGCCGGCGTTCTGTTAACTTCCTCACCCTTCAGACTCCGATGTGGTTGGATGTCTCACTTCTGGTTTCTTTCTACTGGAATATCAGAGACTGAATTTTATACATCAGAAGTAATATAAATGGATTCATAAATAATAGATCCTGGATTTTAGTTGGAGATTGAAAGTCAATCACCATGTAAAATGGAACTATTGAAATGTAGCATCAAAAATGGATTGAAACGCATGCATGATTAAGTGAAATGAATTTGGATGAGGGACTACAAGCACTTATCTATCAGAACTCACCTTGACAGCACATATAATGACCAGCGGCACGTCGTAGCCATCCTAGAGGGACCTATGATTACAATCTAAGAAACTGCAGGGCTTCATAATCACATGTCCATCAAGTCAACTACACCTCGCACAGACACTGCCGGGGTTGATAGTATACTGCCAGTCTAATTCGGCTTTGGAAATTAATGGGCATGGGTGCCGGCCTTTATGCCATTATCGGCCTTGTTTTTCTCGTCTTCCCTAGTGCAATTCTTTCAAAAATGACAAGCTGAAGAAATGCAGAGTACACCTACACCATCAGATGAAAGACATAAATAAGATCTTAAAGTACGGTTGTGCTCCTGAAATGACTGGACTGACGGTTTCCAGCATACACAGAATAAATAACTACGTACTGAAATGGGTCTGGAACCAGACAAAGGTCTCATTAAAGAAAGTGCGGCCTTGCCCTCTGCATCTCAGCTCTCAGGCTTGAGTTGAGGACTCTGATGCGTCTGAGATCACAGGATGTGCCGATGCATTAATATCCATGCCACTTATGAATGCCCGTGTGCACAGGGCAAATTAATTACCAGCCAATAGCATGGCTCCACCGCATAATATAGTACTTCCTGTCTGCTCAAGGGAGCTGGTAAGAGCTTAGACACCTAATCATTGCGGCTCATCTCTTACACGCACGTTGTCAGACAAGAGGAGTCTCGCACACTACAGCTTTTAATTTTATATTGACTCACCCTCAGAGTGCCGAGTACATCTGTAAGACAGGCAAATCATAGAAGACTTGCTGGCCGTGTCGGTGGATTTCATACTGATTTTCAAGAAGCTGAAAACGTTTAGCTCATTGGTCCTGAAATGAAGCAATGAGCAATGGACAGTGCTGGGTGTAACATCTTGCGTAGTTAGAATTGTTGTGTAAGTAACAAGAAACACCCTCCTATATTCTAAAGTAATTTTCTAAAAAAAAACCTCATGCGTTTAAGAGCCCTCCAAAGAGTAAGAGTATTTTTTTTGAATTTGCATTGTAATACCTTGATTTTTTAAAATAATTAAATAAAACCTAACAGTTTTTGAATTTATACCATATTTTTTTAAACATGAATTTATTTGTAACATTCATTACTTTCTAACATTCATTACTTACATACTTTTCTTTTCTTTTTTTTGCAATTAATTTAATGCTTTTAGGAGCCCTTAAAAAGTAAAACTTTATTTTCTGAGTTTACACCATACTGTTTAGAAACTGTATAGAAATATATTTCAAGGTTTTAGGAGCGTGTAAAAAGTAACAAATTATTGCCTGGATTTACACCATTTTTTTCACATAAGTATGCTTTACTTTTATTTTTTTCCGATTTTATGCAATTGATTTAATCCTTTTAAGACCCCAATAATATTTACATTTACAGCATATTACCTCCCTTTTTTTTAAATAACATTCATTAATTTATGCAATTTCACTCTTTTCAATTTTTTTTTTAAATACTGCCTGTTATCGTTTTAAAGTAATTTTTCGTATTTAATTAAATTAAATTTTTATATTTATTTATTTATTTATTTACTGACAAATATAATCAAAACTAAAGCCTCCCTCTTTCCCATAACAGTCCTATACAGTGTGTGTGATGACATGTGTACAGTGCAAGTGAGCAGCATGATGCGACTTGACAAAACTAGAACGCTTCTGTTTCTAAAAACAGAGAAGTCTTGGCCTAATGGTTAGAGAGTCGGATTCATAACCCAAAGGTTGCGGGTTCGAGTCTCGTACCGGCAGGGATTGTAGGTGGGGGGAGTGAATGTACAGCACTCTCTCCACCTTCAATACCACGACTGAGGTGCCCTTGAGCAAGGCACCGAACCCCAACTGCTCCCCGGGTGCCGGAGCATAAAAACGGCTGCCCTGAGGTCCGGGTGTGTGTTCACTGCTGTGTGTGTGCGCACTTTGGATGGGTAAATGCAGAGCACTAATTCCAAGTGGGTCACCATACTTGGCCACATGTCACATCACTTTCACTTTCACTTTCGTCACTTTCTAATCAGTGAAGCTGTCTACACTGAAAGCGGTGCAGTGTCCATTCAAGGGTATAGTTGTGTTGTGCACACTAGAGACAGTCTTCAACTACAAAACATACCACTCTGAAATGCTTGCAACCCAAGCATAGTGCTATTGTTTTGGAAGAAAGACACCCTTTGTCTGATTCTGAGAAAAAGTAATGCAAAAGTTAGTTTCTTGCCTTGAAAAGTAAGAATGTTACGTAATTATTTACCTTATGCAATGAAGTGACATTTTACTTTTAAATGTAACAGTTCCCCAGCAATTATCATGGTCCCCAAACACATTTTAAATAGTCTGTATTGTCAGTATCAGTTTATTATCTCCAAGACTTTTCACACATGAGCACAGCAGTCCATCAAACACATTAGCGCTGTGTAAAATGAGGCAGACAGGAAAGAGAGAAATTCGAAGAAAGCAGAGTCTCCGAAGGCAGAGCCTTCCTTGGTTGGTGCTGTGGATGAGAAGAGAGCTGGCAGTCCCAGCATGCTTCAGCCCACTCTGCTGTCTTCTGCATCACTTCCACCATTTAGCCAGGAGCCATTCGCCTCCCCAGCATGGACTGCTACTGCTCAGAGCCCACCAAATACCTTTTCTCCTCCAGGTCTTTTCACAAGACAACAAAAGGAGTCAGACAGTGTCACCCTTTATGTGCTAGGGACATGGAAGGGGAATCCTATCTCACTCTCACTCTCTCAACAGATAAACTAAAGTCTTCATCATATATATGTCAGTAAGATTTAGTATTATTATTATTTGAAAGAAATTAAAACATTTATTCATCAAGGCTTTAAATTGATCAAAAGTGACCATAAAGGATACATATGTAAGTATCACATGTTACTTGTATCACACTTTCCACAAAGATATTAAGCATCACAACTGTTTTCTTGAGCACCAAATCAGTTATAAGAATGATTTCTGAAGGAACATGTAACACTGAAGACTGCAGTAATGATGCTGAAATTTCAGCTTTACCATCACAGAAATAAATGACATTTTAAAATGTATTCAAATAGTTGTTTTACATTTGTAACAATATTTTACAATATTACTCTTTTTACTATATTTTTGATCAAATAAATGACGCCTTGCTGAGCATTAGAGACAAAAATTTAAAAACCTTAAAAACGAATATATATATACAGTGGGGCAAATAAGTATTTGATCACCTACCAACCAGCAAGAATTCTAGCTCTCACAGACCTGTTAGTTTGTCTTTAAGAAGCCCTCCTATCCTCCACTCATTACCTGTATTAATTGCACCTGTTTGAACTTGTTACCTGTATAAAAGACACCGGTCCACACACTCAAAAAGTGTGTGTCTCTGTGCCAGCCAGCAAATGCAGATTTGTATTTAGCAGCTGGTTTTTTTCTTTATATATATATATATATATATATATAATCTTACCAACCCCAAACTTCTATATAGTTATCCAAAAACGAAAATGCATTATTCACTCACCCTCAGTTCATTATAATGCACCAAGAAAACATAAAAACCTTAAAAGGGTCCTATTATGCTCTTTTACAAAGTCTTGATTTTGTTTTGGGGGTATACTAGAACAGGCTCTCATACTAGGTTGTTCGAAAAACACTATTTTTCACATATTTTACATTATTACAACACCTCTCTCCCCAGTCTGGCATGAACGGCTCGAATAGTTTCTGTATCAAATGAAGGGCCGCCTTTTAAAATACGAAATGCGCTGTGAATGGATAGCTGGGCCAGTGTGTGTTGTGATTGGTTAGCTGGGCCAGTGTGTGTTGTGATTGGCAGCACTTGGCGCCTGGTCGGGAAATGTCCTGTTCAGTGTAAATATTGCGTCAAAATCAAATAAATTTGAGCGCGATTTAAACCCGGATGATTGTAACCACTCTAAGTTCGTCTGCCTTGGGAAGGCTAGCGTGTCTCCGACATAGTGATAACACTCGCTGCCTTCTCTAGTGCAGCTCAACCAGGTCTCGTCCCATTCGTCGATATTTGTGATATCACAAATCCCGGAAAATATGCATTGTAGTCCAAACGAGTCGTTCGTTGTAGTTTTTGAAAAGTGATTTCTGTTAAATAAAATATCTCCTTTTGAAGTGGACTTGCAGGTCTTTTTTATGCTCAAACAGCAACATTACAGACTAATTAAAGTTGAAAAAGTGAAAAAGCATAATAGGACCCCTTTAAAAGATGTCCATACAAATGCATTTGCAACTATTAATACAGTAAGTTATCTGAAGCCATAAAATAGCTTTGCGTGAGAAATAGACTGAAATTTAAGTTGTTTTCACAGAATTTTCTCCCCTAAAACTTGCACTGTATGTGACCTTAGTCAGGTTAGACGCCATATTGAATTTAACATTGATGAAAACAAGGCTGGGAGGGATAGACTACAGTTTTTACAATGGCATGCACTGTGTAAAGGTTCTAAATCGCATATTTTTCAAAACTAGCAGTTTTGAAAACTGATTTATGGAGTTACTGAAAGTTTTTCTCTTTTCTTTTTGGAAAGACGTTTCGTCAGCCGAACAATCGGTATGTTGTTAAACAACAGTACAATCCATTGAACGCACAGTACTTCTACCTCTCACAGCCTCGTTTTCAGTCCTGTCAAAAAATTGAATACGGCGCTACCCTGACTAATGTCTATTCCTCTTATAAAAGATGTGTTCACTATGAACTTGCTGTATCGCAAGAGCTGTGCAAGATTCTTCAAAAATGTGTGCTTTTGTATTTCACTAAGCAAATAACAACATGCAGGTTTGGAACAAAATGTAGGTGAGTAAATGATGACAGAATTTCCAGTTATTTCTTTAAATGTGAAAACAACTGAATGTCATTCTAACATCTGACAGGAAATTGTACAGTATAGCAATGTATCGCAGATGTGCAAACACTCGAAAAATTACATTTTCCAGCTGAAAACACACAACAAATAGATGTCTTGCTGACGTGCGTGAGTGATATGAGGCAGCGTTTATTGCATGTTGAAGAAATGATTCCTTGTTTTTACTGCTTGAATGTTCATAACTCCAAACTCCTGAATGACTATTCAAATTTATATGACCGAAATAATTATCCATCTAATTATCAGTGTTCCCTCAAAAACGTGTGAATGGTAGTGGATAGTCTAAGCCATCTAATTGCATGCAAATGTGGGGTGTCTTCTACCTGTGAATAGCAGAACTCAAATCATCACCAAAATAGTACAGGTCATTATTTTCCAGCCACCAGCACTGTTCACAGATGCATGTCAGTACTGGTCGAGACAGTGTGGTGAACACAGATGTGATGGAGGTGGCGGAAAGTCTATATGTCAGTCTGAGAAGCTGTTCGTGAGGAATATTAAAACAAATGGCATAATCAAACTCCTCATCCGGACTTCTGAGAGATCGAAAAGAGAAATTCCGTCACCGTAACTCAAAGAGCACATCTCTGTGTGAGTGTTTGTGCGAGACCGAGAGAAACAGAGCGAGAAAGTCTTAGTGTTTCTTTGAAGGTGTGAAATTTTAATGGAAACCTCCTCTCGTTATAGAATTTTAATGGTTTCTTCCTCTCACTTAAACAGGCCTTCTTATTGTGAGCTCTATTGGTTTTGCTCTTCATATTGAAATTGTGACTTTGCTTAATGGATGTATTCACATGCATAAGTGCACTGCGTCTTCTATGAGGGAATGTCTCTTCCATTTCCATAAATTACATGCAGAAGTCTGGGGATGGATGTAATTTTGCCTGACAGACAACCACTCATGAGCTCCGCCAACGTTGTGAAAGAGCACAGTGACTTCAAATGGATTTTCCTTGTTTCTCTCCCGTTGACTGTGAGGCTCTCCTCCGAGTTAGTTTTATGAGGAAAGATGTTGTTACTTCATATGCAATTTTATTTGAACATACAGTACAAAACAAAATAAATACATGCAAATATGTTTTGATAGAAGCCTGAACACGGTAATAATCTACCCTGTGCTTTATTTAATAGCGCCGCAATGATAAAATTGTCTCAAACAAATAGAGAGAGAACATTGAAATCTTGATTTGTTTTAAAGCTGCTATTTTTTTTTTTTTATGCTACGCAGACTTAATGTATGACTGTCTGGTTTCATTTTGTCAAGTACGGCGTAGAATTTGTAACTCAATTCAGAACAACCTTGCAGACTCCATTATAATGTGGTTTCCTCTAAATACACACTCGCCCCCCAATAAAATTACAATTCCGACATTATGAGATTATCTGACTACACATCCCATCATGAATATCTGATTTTCTGTATTTTAATCGCCTGAGCGGGATGGATTTTTGTGTGGAGAGTGAACTGGTCTCGATCTAAAGGAATCTGAAGGGGATTCCAGCTAAAGGTCATCTAAGCGGAGTTTAGATCAGGATTGGCACACAGTGTGGCATGAGCCAATCAGTGCAGGATGTGACATGGATATACTGTATAGAGCGTATTCTGTAAAGAGAGAAAAAGCAGGGCAGTTCTTCGGAGTCTGAAAGAACAAAGGTCCTGGAGTAGTCTGGGTAAATGTTAGACATTTAAAGAGGTCAGGGAAAGTGAGCTGCTGCAGAATTATGAGAGCAGGTGCTGTTTTTTTCACATTACTCTAGGATCAGTATGGAATTATATAGCATAAAAATGACTGTCGACCTGTCTTATAGAATGTTATCATGTACAGTGGGGTTCAACAATGTTGGGCCATATTAAAAATCTGGGATAAATGCACTGAGACTGCATTTATTTGATAAAAAATACAGTAATATTGGGAAATATTATTACAATTTACTTTGAATATATTTTAACATTTTATTTTATTTCTGTGATGCCAAAACCAAATTTTCAATACTCCAGTCTTTAGTGTCACATGATCCTTCATGATTTGGTGCTTAAGAAACATTACTTATTATTATAAATGTTGTAAACAGTTCTGCTACTTCATATTTTTGTGGAAACCATGTTACTTTTTTTCAAGATTCTTTGACGAATTAATAGTTCAAAAGAACAGGATTTACTTTAAATATATATATTTTATAGCTACTGAATGATCTTTACAATTACTTTTGATCATTTGAATGCATCCTTGAAGATTAAAAGTATTAATTTCTGTTGATAGCCAAATAGGCAAATTTGAAGCAGACGATGCTAAAATACTATAACATTTAAAAAATGTTTTAACTCAAATTGTTATACTGATAAAATTATTTACGATAAAACATTTGTAACATTTGTATTGAATTAGAAAAATTAATGGAAGCATTTTCACTTGGTTTTTTTCACATTACTCTAGGATCAGTATGGAATTATATAGCATACAAATGACTGTCGACCTGTCTTATAGAATGTTATCATGTACAGTGGGGTTCAACAATGTTAGGCCATATTAAAAATCTGGGATAAATGCACTGAGACTGCATTTATTTGATAAAAAATACAGTAATATTGGGAAATATTATTACAGTTTACTTTGAATATATTTTAACATTTTATTTTATTTCTGTGATGCCAAAACCAAATTTTCAATACTCCAGTCTTTAGTGTCACATGATCCTTCATGATTTGGTGCTTAAGAAACATTACTTATTATTATAAATGTTGTAAACAGTTGTGCTACTTCATATTTTTGTGGAAACCATGTTACTTTTTTTCAAGATTCTTTGACGAATTAATAGTTCAAAAGAACAGGATTTACTTTAAATATATATATTTTATAGCTATTGAATGATCTTTACAATTACTTTTGATCATTTGAATGCATCCTTGAAGATTAAAAGTATTAATTTCTGTTGATAGCCAAATAGGCGAATTTGAAGCAAACGATGCTAAAATACTATAACATTTAAAAAAAATTTTAACTCAAATTGTTATACTGATAAAATTATTTACGATAAAACATTTGTAACATTTGTATTGAATTAGAAAAATTAATGGAAGCATTTTCACTTATCAGATGTTTGGATCCCATTATATAAGTATGTTTTTGTGACC
>NW_015505280.1:461511-462906 GCF_001515645.1 Sinocyclocheilus grahami | reverse complement strand
TATTGCATTTTTAAAGAGTACGAAATTAGTCTGCTCCTCAAACTGTATACTGTGGGTTTGCATCGCTAGCTCCAGGCCTCCATGTACAGCTTAAAACACTGAAAAATATCATAGCGCCGGAAACAAAAAGGTAGGCTGGCACATTTAACTATGAAACACACGGTTCTAGGTATGTTCTTTTGCATAATGGCTTTCATTGCTTTAGGGAGACATGAATTGCTTCACATTTCTCACCTTGACATCGGATCTATTCTACAGCATAAGAAACGCACAGGGAGTCGATGTGCGAAAAGGGGAAATCGGGGCCCCCACGTCTCTCATTCCTACACTGACAAATTAAAAAGGTTACATTAGATTTTTATCATCAAAGAGAATTTAGTTCTGTAAATGGAAGCGTAAAATGCCTCCTGGGCTTTCTTTCAGAACTATTTTAATCAGCGTTCGGCTCTGGAACATGGCCTCTGATGAAACAGGCCAGCACAGAGCCTCGTACGAGTGATGGGGGACAGGTTTCTATCACTCCCTCGCTTTCTATAACAGCCTGTTCCTCTTTTGCACACAATAAAATGGCTTTCATAAGGCTTCAGTGTAACATGTTGTGAATGTGGTACAAATTTCTTTCGTTATGCGGCTGAAAGAAATGTACAAATGCATCAAGAGACACGCAGATTCTTCATCAGCCTTGTAATTGTGCACACTGCCACTAAACCACCGGCTATAATTTTCAGTAATGTAACTGTATTGCCACCCAGTGTGAGTTATCAGAGTATGGATTTACGAGTCCATATTGATTTTCTCTGTATCATTCAGAGTGTGAGCAGAAGATCATTTCAGCTTTCTCATTTAAATGATCGCCCTCCCTTTAATAACTCAGAGCAGGTATTAATGTAAACCTCTGGCCGTCTTTCCTCATGTTGGTCGCTCATGGGAAATGATGCACCCCATAAGAAATAAAGCCCTTATTAAGAGAGCCAGTAGACGAGACCTCGACTGAACGCTGGGGGACTCTCATTAAAGCAGAGAAGAATATTACAAAGGCCTCGGATTCACCTGTCTCGTTCTGCCGGAACAGTTTATTATTGGTTATGTGTGTACATTTGGCCTGTACTTTTTGAAACATTATTTTGTTTAAATGTACTAATGATGATGTTTTCTGAACACTGGTTTTATCTTAATTGCCTTGGCACCTCTTGACCATTCCTTCTGCACATTGAAGCAAAGTTTAAAAGCAATTACTCGGTTATTTTAAAGGAGAAATTAGCTTATAGATAAACCAATTTAGTTCATTATCAGGTCAATACAGAATTACAGTTAGAGTTGAGGGTCAAAGGTCAACTTTCTCCAAAAACTGTTGCTGAATCTCACTTTAAAAAATAATAATAAAAATAAAAAAAA
>NW_015505280.1:459414-460549 GCF_001515645.1 Sinocyclocheilus grahami | reverse complement strand
TAAATGATGGCAGAATTTTCATGTTTAAATACTCTAGTTATTTTTTTTTATTTATGTATTAAAGATTTTACATATTTGTTTATTTGTAACCAAACCTTTTAAAGTAGCAGAAAACGTCTCGGTTACGTATGGTAACCCTCGTTCCCTGAAGGAGGGAACGGATACGTCACGTCGGATGACTGACGAAATTGGAATCTCGCTTAGAGAGACCAATCCACTTCGAGTGTAAACTAAACGAGCCAATGCACATTGGCATGCGATTATTGCATCCAGCTGCTGCTGATCACAGCGTGAGTATAAGTAGGCAGCAGATGCAGCGCATATTCAGGTTTTCGCTGAGGAGCCGAGCCGGTGACCCGGCCGCTCAGCGGTGGTACAGGAGCTGTGGCGATATTACCGAGACGTTCCCTTTCAGTCGGTCACTCTCGACCGACAAAATTGGGATCCTACCAAAAGGCCACAGCTACTGCCCCTTCCAGTGTCCTGTGGAAGCCACCTGCGCCCCTACTTTTTGGCGTAGGCCAGGGCTTGCACAAGAGGACCAGCTACTGCTGCTATGGCACTACCCACTGAGTAAGACTGGATAACACTGGGAAAACGTATCCGTTCTACTTGGAACAGGGGCGTTACGGAAGCTCCAACCTTCCCGAAGGAGGTTTCGGAAGCAATACACATATGGACATTCCTTAGTTCCTTAGGTAAGAATGGAGGTTATTGTAACCCTCTTGGAATGGCAGAAGCCTGCCGGGGAAACACGGGCTCAAGGCTATAAGGCTATATTTCCACAAATGGGATCCGCTTAGGTCTTACATTTGGAACTCAGCCTTCTACCGGTTCTCGAGGATTCATCGAGTGAAGGCCTGGCGCCGGACGCTCCGCCACGTCTGGTTGCCGAGGGGATGGAGGAACTCAACAGGGTCTACCAAATGGACTCTCTGGAGTGGTTTTTGCAAGCCGACCCCAAGCCGGGGCCTCTCAGTGCTTCTACCCATTTGAGGTGAGAACACAGGAGGATACCGGCTCCACACGAAGGCTGTAGAATCTAGCGAACGTGTTAGGGGTCGCCCAGCCCGCAGCTCTACAGATATCCGCCAGCGAGGCGCCACGAGCCAGCGCCCAGGAGGATGCAACACTT
>NW_015505280.1:451130-455081 GCF_001515645.1 Sinocyclocheilus grahami | reverse complement strand
AAATTACTCACCCTCATGTCGTTCTAAATCCGTAAGGCCTCCGTTCATCTTCGGAACACAAATTAAGATATTTTTGATGAATTCTGAGAGCTCTCTGAGCTCTCGTTGTTGAATAAAGTTGTTAATTTAGTTTTCTTTGCGTACAAAAAGTATTCTCGTAGCTTTGTAAAATTACGGTTGAACCCCTGATGTCACATGGATTATTTTACCGATCTCCTTGCTACATTTATGGATGTTGATCGTGTTAATTACATTGCTGTCTATGGAGGGTCAGAGAGCTCTTAGAATTCATCAAAAATATCTTAATTTGTGTTCCAAAGATGAACGGAGGCCTTATGTGTTTAGAATGACATGAGGGTGAGTAATTAATGACAGTTGGGTGAACTAACCCTTTAAATTAAAAAGTCTTAGAAAATTACTTTATAATATTTCATAAAATCATAAATAATTATTACAAAGCAGTTTCAGTTTTCGGCAAAGTGCATCCAGAATTTCCGTGGTGTCTCTGAAGAGGGAGCGGTCCACCCACAGGAACGAAGCATCTCTTAGTGCTTCAAGGTGTTGGGTTTTTTCACAGGGAACATAAGGCTCTCTGTGCGAGCGTGCGTATATATGTTTGGTTGAAAAATGTGTTCCCTGAAGAAAGTGCTGTGTTTGGGTAGACTGCATCCACCATCATAAGCTGCCAAGCCTTTGGCTATGTAATGTTTCATCCTTTTCTACTAAGTGTGTCTTCAAAGGGAGTCGGGTTTAGCAGCATGTGGGGAGGGAGAAAAGAGTGGGAAAGAAAATAATGCGGTGATGGAAATGAAAAAGCACACACACATAGGTGTTCACATCTTTCAGCAGCTGCTGGCATCGTGGCGACAAAGCCATTGTTGCTTAGGAGGAGAGACAGAACAACAAAGAGAGTGCTATCAGTAGCTTCCACGTTCTGCCTTCTCTGGCCTGCTCTCTGCCTCGTTCTGAGACAGCTAATGCGATAAGAGGCACGTGCTAAAGCGTGTGACTAGCGGAGAGAGGGGAAGACAGAGCACAACAAAGAAAGAAAGAGTGGGAGATGGAAAGGGCACTGTTAGAAGATCATTTCCCTCTTTGAGCTCACAACCTGCTTGGTGGGGCCTCCAGAGTCCAGCGTTCTTTGTACTTCCGGATTTAAACTGCACTGCGGGTACCTGCAACACTAATGATAGCCAGAGCATTTTGATGCTTTCTGGAGGTCTTTTGGTGCTTTGTTTTCTTTCGCTGCTTTTTTGTTTGTTGGCTTTGATTGAGGATACTCGAAAATTAGTTTACTGCACCCTTCTCGGAGCGTGTTATCACATGCTGTATCCTGGAATCTATGTGGTCTCTCATGCCTTCAGAGAACTCTGTTTGTTTGTGCGGTTCTGTCTGAAGTCAGACTGCAAAGGCCTGACTTGATTATTGAGCGTGTACTATACACTCATGGGGCAAATGGTGCATGAATCATACATGTTAGCCAAGTTGTGTGTGTCCGCAGTGTTGATGCTGTGCAGGACAGTTTCTTATATGTGAGATGAAGGTCAGAAAACCTTAAGGATGTTCGGTTTTCCTGTTGGGTGGAGAAATACAGTAGGTGCATAACTATACCAGCTTTGATAGATAGATAGATATTTTATTAATATTTTATCATAGATTTTTGAAAGGAAATTTGTATTTAACCTGTTTTATCATATATCATAATATGGTACCAAATTTGTATTAAATATATAATATAACATCTATATTGTCATATTAATATTTTAGCATGAATAATATGATATAATAAATAATAATGATAATAAAAAAATGCTAAAAATCTTTTATAATAATTTATTGTATTAATGAGATCAAATGTAATTATATTGATACATTTGGTCATAAAATTAACTTTTATGAACCAAGGTTGAAGTTCTTGAACCCTTCATTTGCACTACTGAATGCACTACCTATGTTGAATTTCTTTGATTTACAATTCAGTAAGTTCAAATTCTTGTTGCCTGTGACCAATTCAGCTTAAATTCCAACTTATGAAACTTTAAAGGAAGCAAATTCTTCAGTCCTGTCCTGGCCTGACCTTCTTGCCTCTCTAAAGGGCCTTTTTGTAGTTATTAACTGCAGTTTCATACTTTTCTGAATGTCACAGTTTGAAACCATAGGAACACTAGAGTTCAGTCAGTATGCCATGACATGGAAAAATGTCTGAGCGGACTTGAAAGAGAGATTTTAGTCTAAAACATCTTTGTGATTTTAAAACTCATTGTCGTTCCTTCCACTGAAAGCCTGTATCCATGGATGTCCATTACTAGGGGTTTATCTCCAACATCAAGGCATTTATCTCCAACCAGAGCCCCTGTGAGCGGCTCCATTTGTTTAATTGGACAACATCTCTAGCCATCCAAAGCCAACTAGACAAAGAGATCACATATCTTTGCCTGGATGAGGTCAGCTGTGTGGTGTCTGAACTCCCCTCAAACCACAAAGCCCTGATGAAAGTTTGAAAGTTTTGGCCAAATTGAGGGAGTGGAAAAGGGACAAAAGGAAATTAGAGCGAGAGAGAGCTATGTGTTATTAGAGTCATAAATAGTGAAGCACTCACATAATACCCGCACTGAGACCGAAGGGACTTGACCGAAGACTGCCACTGATCGTTAAGTTTGAGAACTTCTCCCGTGATAACTATATCATGTCCCTACCAGCAGTATACAGGGAAGAGGCTGTTGTCATGACAACAAGGGGGTAACACTTATTCAGTGGTCCAGACAGGGAGAATAACAAGAATTTATTGGACATTAAGGAGGAAGGCTTTGGAGCATATAACCATTAGGCACTGACAATATGTGTCACGGTGTACAAAACAACACATTAGAGGATGAGACAGCCCGACATATACCCCCTATGTAGTATTCAGTTATTTATGCGTTTACAAATCCAATATAGTCCACATAAACGACCAGCATGAAAATTGAATGTGGACTATATGTATATGTATATGTATATGTGTATATATGTATATATATATGTGTATATACATACATACATACATACATACATACATACATACATACATATATATATATGGTCTTTTTTTTTATGCCAAAGAGAAATAAATCTAAAAATATTTTAACCTATTACCATGGCTGGCTTAATGCCACTTACTAAAGTGTGGAGCAAATTGGATAATTTGTCATAATATAACCTTAGGAAATCTCGGAGAGTGGGACTCTAAACACAAAAGTAGAAGTAATGGCCAATTATCCCAGTGAACAGTCAGTGTCAGAGAGCTGGGGAGCACGGGAAATGGTAACGGTGAGGGATACATGGTTTACTGCAGTGGCTTGGCTGCATATTTCATTTCTATTGTTTTCTCTGGACTTTGAAGGCCACATTATGTTAACATGAAAAATTTTTATTTTCTGAGGAGATTACCACCCCACCAGAAAAGACAATTCTTCCCTAATTTAGTTTCTCACTGCAATTTAGTTACAACAGAGACACAGGAACAACTGTTTAGAAGCATCTAACCAAAAGACAATGTTAATCTCAATCAGAGCGAGCATCTTTCTTGTTGTTCTCTCTCATGGATAAAGCAAAGATTAATGGGCAAAAATGAAGACAAACAGTCATTTGCTTATCCCCATGTTGTTCCAAACCTTAGTTACAAAGTCATAATGAACACAGTCTGAAGATTTCAAGCTTCAAAAAACTGCAAAAGCACTATAAATGAATCATAAAAGTGGTGTATATGACTTTATTTCAAGTTTTACGAAGCCAATGTGAAAGCTTTGGGAATTAAACAGATTTAATGTTGTTGTTATTCACTAAAAATCGTGACATCGAATGAATCATTCTTGTACGTCATATATTTTCAATTAATCTTTTGATTCGGTCCACAAAGCCTATCTGGATAAACTGATAAAGTGTATATGCTAAATAAAGTTTCCTTTTATC
>NW_015505280.1:449157-449798 GCF_001515645.1 Sinocyclocheilus grahami | reverse complement strand
GGGAAAAAACATCACAAAGTCCATTTTGAATATAAGCACCCTGAAACGAAAGCAAGAGTACACTCAGTTGGTACTGTAATGATATAGGCTAATATTATTGGCGAAACAGATTTAGCAAACGCTCCATTGCGTTTTTGAGTTTGATCTCTGGAGAATGTAAAATGTTCCTATTCACAGCGTGTTTTTGCAGCGGTGAGAAATATAGCCAATCACAGACATGTAAGTTGATCTCGTGAATGCAATGGCAAATCAGAGGTGTTTAAGTTTGAATCCACACGCCACTTAAAATGCCGGAGTTTCTTTTCAGTGCAGAGTTATGCTCACTCTCGCGAATCGTCTCTCATTAACAAACAATGACACAATGTGAGTAAGAAATCCATGCGATTTTAGCATGGGACAAAAATATGGCATGTAAAAATATATATGCAATTGAAATGCAGACTAATAGATTACTAGAAAAATATTTGTATCAATGTATTTTTAAATTCCATTTCAATTGTTTGTAAAAGCAGTGCCTTGTAAATAATGTTAAATGTCTCACTGTACATTGCTATTCTTGTCATGGTGGAGCCGTTACTTACACATTACATATGCACTTTATTAGAAAACCCTCACTAATTTCAGATACTCACGGGAAAAAA
>NW_015505280.1:445247-449093 GCF_001515645.1 Sinocyclocheilus grahami | reverse complement strand
AATTTTAACAATAAAAAGTAATATACAGGCAGTGATGCATCTGTATATTAGTTCTGATCTACTGTCTTAACATAATATACATATAACAATTTATTCTTAATCATAGTATGGTTACTTTCTATTAATATCAAAGGCTATATACTTAATATGCAGCTCTGCTTGACATATTTTGTATCAGGGGGTCCCTGCTTCATGTCTCTAAGGGGCAAAGGGGTCCTTGCCTTGAAAAACTTTGAAGACCCCTGATATATCATAATTTGATATAATGTTAATATGATGATATTAATATGATACAATGATAAAAATAATTTTAATATTAATATTGTTCTATTATTAGTTTATATTAATAATATGATAGAAAATAAATTAATAATTTGTATTAATATTGAAATGATATGCTTGAAAGAAAATGTGTATTTAGTTGATATTTAATTTTTCCATTAATGTGATAATATTGAAATAAATATTAAAATAAATTTATATTAAAATTAAAATAAATAAACAAAATATTATGTTTTCCTAATTTTTTTTTTATCATACATCAGCGTTTGAAGTTATATTTGAAAGGAACATTTTATTTAGTTTATATATTTTATCATATTCATACTGTCATGAAAATTTTAAGATAAATATGATAATAATAAAATGAAAAGAAATGTATAATATTAAATTGATTTGGTATGATAAAATTACATATTATATAATATTGATGATCTGATCAAATTATACTTTTTGTCATGATTAACTTTTATGGACCACAGTAAAAGAACACTTCATTTCAGCTCACTGACTTGATTTAGTCACATAAAGCTATTGTACGACTTGAGAATTGTTGGAATATAGCTGTACGGACTACTTTTAAGACACTTTTCTAGTGATTACATAAGGGTGAGTAAATACTAACAAAATGTAAATATTTGAATGAACAATTCCTTTAATAACAGAATGCCAAACCAATAAATCAACTCTGTGCCATCTTGTATCAAATGCTACGGAGGCTATCAGTGCGAGAGAACTGTGCTTAAAGCCAAGTCATCAGTCATTCTCTGTAATTATGATGCTTCTCATTTGTCGTCTCTTTTGTGAAGCAAACACTTGGAGATTATTCACAGTAGACGAGCACATTCTGCTTAATCCTACACGAGGTAGGGCGACCTTTCGGTCGGTACTTTATGTCCGAGACAAGAATTTGGCAGAAACGTTCACAGTCATCAGTGCCGTGAGTGACGTCATCATTCAGGAGAAGCGTTTGGTTTCGACGAGCCTTAGTCCCACTTATATTCTCGGCATATGCGGCGAGACCTAGGTAGCTTTGAAATGTGTAACACGATTCCCCTGCCCACAGGACATTTGCACAATGGATGCTGTCTCTGCATGTGTTTGTCGAGTGGAAGTAATTCATAAAGCTTGCCACTCAGCCACATTACGAATACATTTCCTAATCTTCCAGCTCTAGTGAATAGGGAATCAATATGCTGTGTGTTGTAATGATTATCCTTCCGTGCTTGTCGAGTTTGCATGTCTTCCTGTGTTCTGTTCTATTTAAGAGCAATATGCTCTCAAATGAGCTAAGAGCTCTGCGATTGGCACAATTCCTGCACAATGTTTATTTAGTTTAAAATCTGTTAATCCCCCAAAGCAACTGTCTGAATTTTCACAGATGAAGAGGAATGATGGGGAAGCGAACAGTGCAAACAGTTGTAAATGTGGACTGGGATATTAGAGAAGCTGCTGTGGATGCCAAATATTCATAGTGCCGTGATATATTTTTTGGCCTTTTGTTGAGAGAGCACAGTACATGAGATGGAGAATGGGTTTTGGAGGTGTAACAAGCCAAGTTAGTTTTGTGGGAAAGTGTGCCAATATGCTGAGGCGCCAACAGCTCAATCTGATATTTCGCTTCTGAATCGTCATTTTTTTTTCTTAATTCTTAAGTGTATTTTTAATCTTTAAAATGTATACATTTTTTAATATCCATAGTAATTCATAGGTTGAATTCAGTTGAATTCAAACTAAAACATGAACTGAACTAAACGTTAACTAAAATATAGCTGAAATAAAATATAAATATTGATGAAAATTTGAAACTCAAATTAAAAAAATTTGCTTTTCAAACTAATAAACAATGAAATAAGTTGAAGTAGGTCTTGGTTATGTATGTAACCCTCGTTCCCTGAAGGAGGGAACGGAGACGTCACGTCCCGTCCCGTCCCGTCCCGTCACATCGCCACAGCTCCTGTACCACCGCTGAGCGGCCGGGTTACTGGCTCGGCTCCTCGGCGAAAACCTGAATATGTGCTGCATCTGCTGCTTACTTATACTCACGCTGTGATCAGCAGCAGCTGGATGCAATAATCACATGCCAATGTGCATTGGCTCGTTTAGTTTACACTCGAAGTAGATTGGTCTCTCTAAGCAAGATCCCAATTTCGTTGGTCATCCGACGTGGACAGCTCTCACTGGCTGACTTTCCCTTGATTTTAATGATTTTGAAAAACTGAAATAAATATAAATTAATAAATGTAAAATAACTAATAAAAAAGACAAAAGCAATTACACAAATTTAAATGAAAACTGAATATATGTTTTGCAATCGACTGTGTTTTGATGTGGGGCTTTCTCTATGTTCGACCAATAAAAATTCCTGTTTAGTAATGCTAGTAGTGCCAAAATTACACACATCAGCAACCACATAAAAACTGCCTGAAATTTGAGGATATGACAATTATGAACATCCTTTATGCCGATAAAGGTAATGAGATTTTGTGTATAAGCATTTTGTTAACCCTCCCACACTCTTACATTAGGAGGAAACCTAGACAGTTATTGAGAAAGACAGTTCTTTTTCTAATTGTTTTCTCGTTTATGTTTCCTTCCATGATATGAGCATTTTTATTTGTTCTTTTTGTGTTGATGAGACTTTTATCTTTTTATTCTGACGTTTTTGGTTGGCAGTCCAGAGCACTGGTCCTCACAGTAATGATTACCTCTATTGAATTTCGCTCTCCGGGGAAAGACAAGACTGCCAAGCAGTACGGCCTGAGCAACCCCTCTCCATGATTGAATGAAAAAGACTTCTCTTGAGTAGGTAAACATGCTCGGAATAAGTTTTGGTGCAGTGGTTGGGAAAATGATGGGGGGTTGAAAAGAGATCTATCAACATACCATCTCGTTTCCAGTTTAGTGTATCCCTCTCTGCATTTTGATCTTTGATTGTACTCTGCAGTTAAGTTTGCCCATCTGTCTCCCTCTTCAATCTCTGAAGCGTTTACAGAATCAGTCACGAACAAGCCACAAGGACAGTCGTGTTGTTTGATATGCAGTCATATTGCACTTGGAAAAAGAAAGAATATGAATGTTATTCATGCAGTGCTCCACTGGCAGAAATGGGTTTATTCAACTCGCATATCTTCTGTGGGTTTCACGCTGTGAGCATAACTCCTCATTTGCTAGATAAATTAAAAACCCAATCCAAAGCAAAAACTCACAAGTCACTGAATCGGCTGAGTGTGTGATGTATGTCTGGTCTCGCTGCCTTTGTCATTATAATCAAATCAGAAATCTGCTAAATGTGAGTCTAGAACTTCACAGCCAATCACATTCAAGTTTCGAGCAGACAGGACTTCTACCTGCTCGCTTTTCTAATCGCCTTCTTATCTAAGAAGCTCAGAACCAATTGCTGAGCTGATAGACTTTAAACCTCCCGACACTCGCCGTGAGAGCGGCTCTATATTGTTGACTCTTTGGATTATTCTAGCACAGTGCCTGACTGCTTAAAATACTCTATTTCAGATATTACATCTCTGTGTGTACAGGCAAGCAATTTTTGCACGTGCATGGTGTCGG
>NW_015505280.1:442953-443574 GCF_001515645.1 Sinocyclocheilus grahami | reverse complement strand
GACGGCACACTTAGGTTTCTTAATTGTTTTAAAAGCCTCACAGTCATTACATGTCTGACATAACAGCGCAAGTCTAGAACACCTCCAAAATCATTAAAAAAATGTAACAACCTTTAAGTGCTTTCAGAGTAAAAACGCAATACCAACAGAATTTGTGCCTCTGCTTATGATATTAAATGCATTACCTCTGAATAATTTTCATTCAAACTCAGACACATATAAGTGCAAATGAGGTTCAGTTCTATCTTGTCCGTGAGCAAAAGATTGCACCTATGGTGCTATCGCATCTCCAGCTCTGACTTTTCCGTTGTGTATTGGTGCAATCTGTCAGAAGTTAATGACGGATGAGTCGCCTGTAACAGCAGAATCATAACTTCTTTATGCATTTGACCATATCTTGCATATACATTACATGCTGCTGCCCCGACGCCTTGCCAAGCTGTAGTGGGAAAGAATCGCTGAAGTCAACGACTCAAATTGAGAATGAGAGCCATAAAGGGACTGCAAGTGGCAGCACATCTGAGATGAAGGGGGCGATATATTGAGTGCATGATCCGCTCCAGGGCCAGATGTTCTACTTGACAGGCCCCTTGAGTGGAGGGCAGTTCTGCCAGCTGTCCC
>NW_015505280.1:427146-442455 GCF_001515645.1 Sinocyclocheilus grahami | reverse complement strand
GAGAACTCTGGTAAGAGCAGCCGCTGACAACTTAAAAATGTCAGGACTTTTCTCAAAGTCTTTGGCCCAGTTGTGGAAACTTGAAGAGGACAGTTTAGTGACACGTCATTGGTTCTTGTACTATTACCATTTGTGGATGTGACCATGTGTGGTTTTATTCTGGTTTTCGTCCTGCTGTTATTTATAAATGCGTTTGGAATTACATTTCAGTGGATTTTATGTCATTAAATACACTGTTAAAAGACTTTTTGTAAGAAGTTGTAAATAAGAATTATTTAGAAGAAAATACTATTTCATTCTTTCTACTTCCAAATGTCATGATATTAGGCTCAAACTTTCTTTTTTTTCATTCTTCTGCACACAGTTTCATGAAAATAATTAGTTTATTGCAAATATGTTTCGAGTCAAGCCCTCAGTTATACATGCTGATCTTTGCATTCTCATCTTTTCCAGCTGGAACAACGTATATCTTTGGAAAAGGTGGAGGCCTCATAACCTTTAACTGGCCGGCCAATGAGCGCCCGAGCACCCGTACGGACAGGCTGACAGTGGGCTTTAGCACCTCACTCAAGGATGGCATCCTGATCCGCATCGACAGTGCCCCCGGCCTGGGAGACTACCTCATGCTCCACATTGTAAGTCAGAGCTTCTTCTAACTTGATTGGCCACATCTACAAATTTCAATACTAAAGGTCAACAGCACAAAAAAACAAAAACAAGCCCAAGTACACGGTAGAGATGTGTTTCTGATGCCCTGTTCACACTGTGCTTGACCAGTAATCAGCTGCGAGGCTGATGACTTCAGCAATAAAATCTATGAATGGTTCAAATATTTATATATCTTATATATTTATTATACTTATAATTATTTAATTATTATTCAACATACATGTATTACATTGACCAAACGTTTACAGTTACAGAAAAATTATATTACAAATAAATGCGGTTCTTGTGAACATTCTAATCATCGAAGAAAAAAAAAAAGAAAACATTTCCAACGTTTAAAAAATCCCAGACTCCAAACTTTAGAACAGTAGTGTATTTATTTATATATTACAATTAATTAATAGACCAAAGGCATTGGTTTTAAATACATTACAAATAAAACTCATAGCAAAAGAAAAAATAAGGGTGAAGTGATATAAGTGCATTAATTTTATTTCATACAGACATGGATAATTATGTGGTAGGAGTAGCTCTGCAGGGTTTCAAAAATAGACACATCTCGACGCGACACAACATATGCTTCCAGTATATGCGTCAGTGCTGCATTGATTATAACGAGAGAGATTTAGGGTATTGGCAGGGTGTTAGCATTCTGTGCATTTCATACAACGCAACACCTCTGTGAGTGGATACCTTGTGGGCGGTTTCGTTTTCTTTCTGTTGCATGTCCTTGTAAATAATCAATCTGAGAATAATGATGTCTCTCAAACGGCTCTGTTTTGAATTGCACTGCTTCACTTCTACATTAATCTTTGTGTCAGTGCAAATAAGAAGTTTGTCACTCAACAGCTACAATATAAAAAAAAAAAAAACTGTTCCTCAGATCACCCATGACAACTGTGAATTACTTCAGAATGATGTGTTTTATTTTGCTGAGCTGCACAATGTTCTTTTCAAATGATTAAAAATCAATATGTACGCCACACTGAAGCCCAGCAGCTCTTCTCCAACAGTTTATCCATGGCGAGAGCTTCTATTTTGCTGGATGTGTCCAAAATGTAAATAATTCAGCACTCGTGTAATGGATGCTGGTTTGGTAATTAACCTGCTTTTCTGAAAGACAAAGGGATTCATTTTCAGACAATATTTGTCACCAAGGGGTCTTTAGTTCATAAATGAACAATGAGGTCATTAGAGTTTTTCCTTTTTTATTTATACTGCTCATACAATATATATAAAAAAAATGTGGACATCCAAACACAAACGTATATGTGCTATCTGAATGTTTATATAAAAAATATATATATTGCACTATTGTCTCAACACATGTTGTGTTGTCTCAACACAAAAACGTGTTGTGTAGTATAAATTATGTAGAAGATCATTTTGATTAATACACCATAATATATATATATATATATATAAACAAGAATGCATTACATTGGTTAAAAGTTACAGTAAACACTTCTACACTGTTGCAAAAAAAAATACCTTTAAAAAAATGCTGTTCTTGTGAACCTTCTGAAAAATTATAGTTAATTATAGATGCTTTTTATTATTTCCTGCTTTTTCCTACAAATTCAAAAACTTCTGACTATGCAGTATAGAATATTGGGAGTATATAATGAAACTGAGAGTAAACAAACAAAAAAAGTTGTATCTTATCACATAGTCGTATCAAACAACTGACCTTGTAGTTTAATTGGGGTCTGGATGTCTTTTTTTTTTATGTGAATGGGGAATATTTCTCTGGCTATTTCCATCTGTCCACTAGCTTTATTGTGGCCCATGTTGGTGGTCCACAGGGACTCCTGGGGCTCTGTAATGGGCAATATAACTAAGGGCATTTCACTAAACCCTCACCCCCTGCCTTTACCCTTTATGACACACATGGACACACACATACACGCTTATAGCAGTGTAGAGCTGATGGAAACAAGCCTCTGCTGCCAAATGAACTAAATCTAGAGCACAACTCTAGAGTAAAGGGAATTAAGTATTTTATAGGCAGTTTCGAAACTTACATAATGAGTGATTGGGAGTTGCCTTTGATTAGCATGTACTGGTGTGGAATTAATCTTTGCATTTGGTACATTATACAGGGCACATTACGCCTTTGGTCTCTTTTTAGATTTGAGCGCTAAATGTTTAGTCCTTGGAACGTAAATATGGTTTTTAATTGTTTTAAACCTCTATCACGTCTGCCTTCACCTTTGGGAAGAGTAATAGGTGAGGATTGACCAAAATGTCGCTGTTTTATTTTGGGCTGATTATGGAAATCTCTCTCCACTCATTTCTTCTGCACTGATAATGAGTGAGCTATTTTCAGCTGTAAACGTCTGTCTCTTACACTTCTGAACTGAGCGGCTGGTGACACCATGGAATACCTTGTTAGACAGTTTCCGGCAACAAGGGAAATGTCAGTGCCGTTGCCCTTCAAACATGCCACCTCTGAAATGGCAAACTATGTGATGGTGTCTGCTGACCAATCACTTTAACTCCGAGCCTTAACAAACCAAATAATCCAACGGTGTCAAATTAATATCAAAATTCCAACTAAAATGCTACCTCATGATTACCATTAATAAGCCCTTGTTTTCATTCTTGGGCTAAGTACGTGAACTTCAGATTGTGAGTTTTAAAGGGATAGTTTGCGTGAAAAATGAAAATGAATCATGTACTATATGACTTACTTTCTATAATTTGCAGCACAGAAGAAGATATTTTGAAGAGTTTTTCAGTCTGTTTTTACATTTACATTTACATTTAGTCATTTAGCAGACACTTTTATCCAAAGCGACTTACAAATGAGGACAATAAAAGCAGTCAAAACTAACAAAAGAGCAACAATATATAAGTGCAAATGGCAAGTCTCGGTTAGCCTAACACAGTACACGTAGCAAGGTGTATATATACACATACACACACACAAACACATACACATACACACATATAAATTATTGAGCAGCAGAACCCTTTTTAACATCAACATTTAACATTTAACATCCTAAACACCAAATCAGCATATTTTTAAGATTAAGATTTTGATATGTATAATGTTACAAAATATATTTCAAATAAATGCTGTTCTTTTGATCTTTCTATTCATCAAAGAGTATATTTTCACAAAAATATTAAGCAGCACTGCATTGATAATAAAAATGTTTCTTAAGCACCAAATCAGCATATTAGAACTTGTTTTGTTTTTTAAATAAAACAATAAAAAAGAAGATACATATAGATAAAGTAGAATTAAAATAGAATAGAAAGTGTTAGAGTTCAAAAGGTCAAATAAAGGTGGAACAGATGTGTTTTTAGTTGTTTCTTGAAGATGGGTAGATAGAGAAGAGAAGTGGTCCAAGTACTGAGCCCTGAGGCACCCTAGTAGCTAGATGTTGCGACTTGGACACCTCACCTCTCCAAGATACCTTGAAGGACCTATCTGAGAGGTAAGACTCAAACCACTGGAGTGCGTTTCCTGAGATGCCATTTTCCAATAGGGTTGACAGGAGAATCTGGTGGTTCACCGTATCAAAAGCAGCAGACAGATCCAGCAAAATAAGTATAGAAGATAGGTATACTAAGCTTTTTATATTCGTCTAACAAAACTCAAATTGAATTTAGCTGAAATTTGAATTTTGTATTTTTATATGTACAATGAAAGTCAGTGGGGTCCAAAACAACATGGGCCACATTGACATTTATTGTATGGACAAAAAAAGAAAACTGAGACATTCTTCAAAATATCTTCTTCACAGAAGAAAAAAAGTCATACATGTTTGGAACTACATGAGGGTGAGTACAAGATGACAGGGATTTTTTGAGTGAACTGTTCGTTTTACTCTCGATTGAAACGTCTTGCATCTCCACACATCAAAGCAGGGAACATCTGTCCACTGTAAATTTTGGCGTTTCTCACTTTTAAAGTCATCTGATGTGTCTTCAGTCAGAAGAAGTGAAGATATAGACATGCCATCTGATTCTCGCCATGTATTCTCTCCATGTGACACTGTAGGGTAAACAGGTCAATAATTTAGCTCAAAGGGAATCATTTAATCATCCAAATATCATAACAGGCCTTGTCACACCCTCACTTCATAGCCCTCATAATCTCAAAGTCACTATAAAGCATGATTTTCAACTTATTTTATATCTGTAGTGTGACATATTTCTCAGTGAAACAGGTAAAAGTGGGTAGGGCTTGATTTTATCCATCAGAAAGCCGAGGCGAACAAAGTACTCAACTCCATTACTTGAGTGAAAGTACAGATACTGCTTGTCAAATATTACTCCATTACAAGTAAAAGTTGTAAAGACAAATTTTTACTTAAGTAAAAGTACAGAAGTACTTGCTTTTAAAAGTACTTAAGTACCAAAAGTAAATTTACTTTTTATGGCAATGCACCGTTAACCCTAACCCTAACCGTAATGCTTGCAATACGTCTGAAGCAACTTACAATACATTACACCTACTGAATACACTGACTAGCTTGTAGTATCTTTGGAATAAAGAGCTTTTAGAATGTTAAAAACCTATGGGGGAAAACAATTAGCACCCCTACCCACCCCCACAAAAGCAGGATGGTAGTGATCTCACACAGCTCTGACAGGCTACCGCCAGACCCGGAGATCGGCTGAATGGATTCGAAAACGGTAAAACTCAACTGTTTAACTCTAGGCGAGTTGGAAAATGAGCGTGGAGTGTTCCTTTAAAGCAAACAGATATTTTAACTGTCATTTATGCAGAGGCGGACAAAGTACTCAACTCCATTACTTGAGTGAAAGTACAGATACTGCTGGTCAAATATTACTCCATTACAAGTAAAAGTAGTAAAGACAGATTTTTACTTAAGTAAAAGTACAGAAGTACTTGCTTTTAAAAGTACTTAAGTACCAAAAGTAAATTTCCTTTTTTATGTCAATGCACTGTTTTATTGTTGTACGTAGTACTTGCAATACTTCTGAAGCAACTTAGAATACATTACACCTGCTGAATACAGTACAGTGAAATCCTGTAAATACAGAGTGATGAGGAAGAAAAAAAATCAAACCTGCTTTAAAACCCAGCAACACAACTGTAGATGTATAACTTTAAAACAGCAAAACTAAAATTTTAAAAATGCTATCTAATCGCGCTCGCTGTACTTTGATGTCACACAGAATGGTCTGTGTAGTGCTGCTTCAAGTCCAACACCTATTGTGTTTTATTAGGAGACGTACAACAGTTCTTCTGTGGCTTTATAGGTAATATTTTCACTTACACAATTTAGCAAAATCAGACAATATTGTGTCTAATATATACCACAATATTAATTTCTTGTTATTGAATTGTTGTAAATACATTTGGAACTGGTCAGTGTTCAAAAAATGCTGGGAAATCACTTCATGTTGCCCTACAAGAGTGATTACTGATAAACTGTCTGAAAAAAATACAGTTTTTAGAGAAGAAAGAAATCCCCCACTGATTTTCAAAGCTGCTAACGACTTTCTACTTCGAGGACCTTCATAGAAATGTAGTGGAGTGAAAAGTACAATATTTGTCTTTCAAATGTAGTGAAGTTAAAGTCATAAGTTCCCAGAAAAAATAATACTCAAGTAAAGTACAGATACTCAAAAAGTGTACTTAAGTACAATACTCAAGTAAATGTACTTAGTTACTCTCCGCCTCTGTCAGAAAGTGATTGGATTGTGAAAAGTGGTTGTTTCAAACCAGAACAAAACAAGAGGAATTATGATTTGTGGTTTGCAGCTGTGTGAGTTACATATTTTGAGATCATAATAATTTTCTGTCTTTGTCAAAATTCACAGTTTTAAATGCAATGTCTCCATCAAATTCATATCATACGTACACCACCAGTTAAATGTTTGATCACACCTGAATGAATGTTTCTTATGATCCAAAAGACCATGATGTGTCCAAACCTATTCCTGGTCTCATTCTCTCAATAGGGAGGAGTGTAAAATCTGTGGACAGAAGTGTGAAAACATTTTGTATGAGATTTGCTAATCCTATTTGCACCCACACATTTGTTATAGTTATAATTAGTCGAATTTCATTTTTTATTTAAAGGGGTCATATGATGCGATTTCAATTTTTCCTTTCTCTTTGGAGTGTTACAACCTCTTGGTGCATAAAGAAGATCTGTAAAGTTGCAAAGACTAAAGTCTCAAAACCAAAGAGATATTCTTTATTTAGCAGCATCATATGACCCCTTTAATATGTACATGTAAAGTGAACAAACTAACATTATTGAAACATGTATACATTTGTGTATAATAACGTAAAATAATTTCATTGAACAGCTGCCTTTTCGTGGTAGAAAACCAATGAATCCAGTACGAGTCATGTTGACACCCTCTTTGCATTCATGTATGGTCATGTATTCTAGAATTATTATTTTCACAATAGTAAATCCATTCATGACATACACACTCTCACACAGATTTTGCCTTTTTACAGCCACTGTTTCCCTGCTACAAGTAAACCATTTGTGGCGGCATGTTTGCCATCTGTTGACCATATCGGTCTCACATGGGAAAACGATGCACTTTTGTAAGTCGCTGTGGATAAGAGCGTCTGCTAAATGCCTTTAATTTAGACGTCTTCTGCTGGAGAGAGAGGAAGAGGCGAGGAGAGACTCTCGTGAAGATGTCCCTGCTGTTCCGGCTGATTGTAACACTCATCACACGTTCATTGGAAATTGCCATTCTGTTTCTCTGTGTTCCTTAAGAGTTAAACACTTAAAGAAAGTTTCAAATGACTAAAGTTAAATGCATTTCGAATTCGCTTTCTTCCCTAATATGAACAGCAGCGCCTGCACAGCATTACGCATTTTTTTGTAAGACCGTTGGATACTCATTAACAGCAAATAGCTTCCCTCCACCAGCTGCACAGCTGGAAGTAAGTGTGTAATTAGGGTAAAAAACTAAGCGTTTCTACAAATTGCTTTTGCCCCCATGTTGTATTACTGCTACACGAGTGGACGGGATGTTTCAATTTACTTTAAAGGTCTTTTTCACCCCCTACAAAGCAAAACGACAAAAGAATGTTAACCAATGTCTTTTCTGTTTAGAAACTTGTACTTTGGCTAAATAGACGGGGACCTTAAAATGACACGGTCCAATGATGGGTTAGTCATTTTAACTGAATTACGTTGTTGGGTGCTTTCCACATATCGACAGAAGAGGGAAAGGATAAACGGCTCCGACACCAGCAGTCTTTGCCACCAAAGCTGTTGACTGAAATCCTATAAGAGAGAATGATTTAAGTGTACAGAAAATCAATGGTGTTGATCTCTTTTAATCAGTGAGCAGCATAACTACACATTGCCTGTTGATTTTCAATCCTGCAAACCTCCCTGCGCTAAATGGCCTCTGCCACAAGCATCCCACTCCACTTCCATTCAGCCTTAAAGTGCAGAATGATTCTGAGTGAGAAAAGTGAGCACAATTACCAAGCTTGTTCCATTTGCTGCTTGGAGTTCACAGTTTCAGTACCAAAGAGCGGGGGATATACTTCATTCTGACAGACTCTTAAGATGTGAAAAAGCGATGAGACTAAACCGGAACGCTGTGGTTGTGGGGGGTCTGCGGCTCTTTTTTCCTTCTAAGTATTATAAATGCAAATATGTAGGTTCTGTTTATACAGAAGAAATCCACAGAGGAATTTGTCATAGGTAATTGGGTAATTTACTGACGTCTTCATACAACTAGTTTTCAAGTTTGGACTAGCAATCTTCTAAAATAGTTTGGTATTGACATTTTTTGGCAGAAGGGGTATTTGCATTATGAAGTTTGCATCTACTGCAATTAAAATGCATCTGCTTCTAATGCTTTGCAGAGTGCATTGTATGACAGGAAAGAAAAAAAAAGTTCTTAATTTTAAAGCAGGGTCATTTAATGTTTCATTTGAGTCTTTTGCAGATACTTAATGTGACCTTTACAATTTATATTTATATGTATGCTTATCTGAATGTGGCATAAAACAAAAATGTTTGCTAAGCGTGTCTTCATGTCAACCTTCAATGCCCTCAACTTAAATAAAACACCTTTGTAACAGCACATATTTTTTTTCCTGTGACACAAACATTAATTAGTGTATTCACTGAAAAGCTAGAAACAGAAGTGGATAAAATTGTAGGAAGCTGTTGAGCTTATATAACTCATTTTTTCAAAAGCCTATTTCCATAATCTATCGGTAGAGCTCTTTCAGCTCTTTCGCTCTCTGTGTGATCATTGTGGTAAGAAAGCCCAGCTGGATAAATTAACTTGACATAGAGGATGCTGTTCTAAATGCATTCTGAGTTTCTGTTTTCATGGTCACCCTCATCAAAAGAATCCAGCTTTAATCTCTCATACTGCTGAGTTATGGATCAATATTTCAGAGTCTAATATTACCTTCTAATGTTGTTTGAAAATCGAAAAACTCCAGGCTTGTTGCTTAAACCTTCACCTGGCCACCATTATAAATAATCACTCTTATTATCAGAAATGATACAGCCCCTTGCCACATATGCATATGTTTATATTGTTTATTAATCAAATCAATTAGCATATTCTTACTGTACATACAGTACATTTCTTTACATAATTTTGATTTATTTTAATAATTTTGATTTTATTGACACTAAAATGTCTAAAACACAATATAAAGGGTAATACAAGACAGCAAAAATGAATACATATTGATAAATAATACATATAAAATGGTTAACAATACAATAATGGATTGTCTGTATGTTATACAGTTGTGCGTTTTCTTTTAGAAAATCAATATTCTGTATACAACTGAAACGTATATTCTGTAGCAAGTCTATATTTAATATATTTTTCTCAGCATGTAGCAAATATTATGAACTTTATATTACCTATATCACTTTATATTATAAAGATGTGCTGAACAAACGATGTGCTGAAAAAACAATAACATACAGGGAATAGCAACTTCAGAATATATATATATATATCGTCATCTTATATATATATATATATATAAGTCGTCTTCTGCTGCTGTTTTATTGTGTGAAAATAATTAGATGTTTCAAATAAAATAATAATTGAATTAGTGATAGATGTATAGAGTGTTACTTTTTAAATATTTAGTTAGAATATTGTGCCATATCATAACTATTTTCACATAGTTACACGTTTTACCATATGGACTAATGCAGTATTGCTCAATATCACACTATATTTTGCCACTACCCAGGGTTTCTTTTGTCCAGACATGGGGGTAAAACCATTGTATCCTGTTTGTCTACACAGAGTCACACTTTTTTTTCAAATCAGCAAATCTAAAGCAAATCAGTTTGCAATTAATGCTTTATTTGGGGTCTTTGATAGCGTACTGTTGGGCTCCAGGCGAGGATTAGAGTGGTGTAACGCAATCCCCCCTAAGGTATTTTTGATCTGGAAATTGCACTAAATTGGCCAGCAGTTGAAAGCAGATGAATGCGAGCCATGTCTGAAATAGAGCATAAAATGAACGCAGATGAAGAATAAAAAATGCAGATGCCCTGGAAGGTCATTCCGATCAGAGTGCATTGATCCTCAGGGTTCAGTTTAGGAAACTCAGACGCGTAAACAAGGAGGAAACTGATGCTTCCTCGTGGGTTTTGCTCAAAACGGCTTGAATTTCAGTGACTTCCCAGTATTTTTTTTTCTTTTAGTTGTCTCATTAACCTTGACATTGATTGGTAAAGTTTTAAGTGACGTGACATGTGGCCAAGTATGGTATAGTATATACCCATTCTCGGAATTAGTGCTCTGCATTTATCCCATCCAAAGTGCCCACATACAGCAGTGAACACACACACACACCGTGAACACACACCCAGAGCAGTGGGCAGCCATTTTTTGCTGCGGCGCCCGGGGAGCAGTTGGGGGTTCGGTGCCTTGCTCAAGGACACCTCAGTCGTGGTATTGAACCTTTGGGTTACGAGTCCAACTCTCAAACCATTAGGCCACGACTTCGCCCAAGTGTACATGCACACTTTTACTCTGGACACCTGAAAACAGTGCACAGAGTCGACGTTAATGTATTCCAGCTAATGATAATGGTAGCAAATCTTCCCCAGCGATCTTCCTGCCAATTCTCGAAGGACTGCCAAAAAACCTAATCTCGTCTTAAAGAAAGCTGTCAGCTGCAGGGCACGAATTTGCATTATTTTGTCTAGCCACATGTTTTAATCTGTGACAGGCTTGCAACTCAGCCCAGACCTTCCCTACATGACCCACTTTCCACACAGCATATGCTGTCAAGCGAGATGTGCAGATTTATGAGGAATCAAAACCGCTCCAGCTAAATAAACTGGCCAATCTCCTTGATGGCTCAGATGAAAGACACAGGTGCCTCATGTCAGTACGCTGAGGCCATTTCTATTGGATTTTTTATTCTTCTTTGCATGTAAGCCTCTATATTTACTGAAACGCTCAGGGAGGGTGAGACTGGAAGCATTATTTCCAAAAGTACTTCGTTGTGGCGCTTTGCATTCACCTCACGAAGATGGTAATTGTATGTTCTGGGAAAAATTGCAGTCTGTGACTGCCTCCCCTGCAATTCAGTAACCAGGATCTGTACAGAAATCAGACAGGAAATGTGTTCATTTGGAGTGACCTCCCCCTCAAGCTGTGCCTTCAGATAGGGTGAGAGGAGCTGTGTTATCCACAGCGCATGCTTTTCTGTAAAAAAAAATGTTTCCCCTGTTCCTGCTTTTTGTGGAAACTAGTGTTTTATCTTTTCTTGATTTATTCAAAATTAGTTTCATGCATTGCCAAATAATTAATCTGATCAGATACTTATCTGATCAGATCACAGTTAATTGCTGAGAACAGTTCGGAATCACTAAGTTTTTTTAAATTACTTTTATGCCTTAAAATGATCAAAAGTGATAAACTGTCTTTTCATCATAAATCCTAAAAAAAAGTCTAAAAAAATTATGATTTCCACAAAAAATATTAAGCAGCACAACTTTTTTCAATGTTGATAATAATAAGCAATGTTTCTTCAGCATCTAATCAGCATATTAGAATGATTTCTGAAGGATCATGTGATACTGTCCACTATTCCCTCATTAAATAGCCATGATAGAAATAAATTACATTTTAAAACTAGTATTTTAAATTGTTATAATATATTCACAATATTACTATATTTTTAATTAAATAAATGCAGCCTTGATCAGCATAAGCAAATTCTTTCAAACATTTTAAAATTCTCACCCCAAACTTTTGAAAGATAGTGATAGAATATATACAATTCTTTTATAAATTATATTTTTATTTAACAAAACTGTATATAATTCATATTTAATTACACTAAATTAACCTTTTACATTTAAATGTTTCTGACTACAATTGTGGACAGTGCTGGATTGGATTCCTTTCTTTGCATGTAAAGGTACAGCTAAACTTGATTTTTTTTTCTTCTATTTTGTTCTCATGAACTCATGCTTGTTCCATCAGTGCTCTCTCCAAAAATTATTTCAAAATCATCTAATAATGCTGCATAGTGGTATATAACAAAATCCCAACCATAAGGCAATATATATTTCTTCTTCAGTCCTGTGAATACAAAGGCAGTTACAGAGGGATTTATTCAGCTTTGATTTATAGATGGCTCACAGAAATAGTTAAGTGCACCTATACTTCAGCAGTGTTGCTTCTGGCCAGCGGGCATCAAATCCATATTATATTCAACAATTCACTAGACCGTTGTTTCCCAACACTTCTCTGCAGGGTTTAGCCCAAAACCAATCATCAACTTAGTATGAATCCATCAGTGTCTGCTGAAAATGCAATGTAATATTCATGTGATTCCTCTCCATTTGCTTATTTGCTTTTTGTATTTAAGAAAAATGCTTTTAGTAATGACAATCTGAACTAAAGAAAGAAAACTAAGGTGCCATTTCATCAACACATCTCCAAAAAGGTACCATTTCTCTTCAGAGTATGTACTAAAAGAATTTTCTCTGAATGGATGTGTAACGCAAAATCCTTTCTGCTAGTAGTTAAGAGGAAAGCTTGATTGGTCCTGTGGCAAATGGTTTTGTCCAGTGATTAAATTATAAAATTTGCTGAACAAGTAGGGTTTCAAAGTGTCAAAGCGTGGCTTTGTCTAGGGATAATTTGAGATAACTACAGCTGAGTGTTCTCAGAGGGAAAAGTCATGTTTACAACATGCTGTGAAGCCACTGAACGTCTTTTCCTTTTCTTTTCATTTCTGAGGCATTGCATGTGATTTTAGTCCTGCTGTGATTTTAAGACCTGTGGGGGGAAAAAGTTTTAAGTGCTCTGCAACTAAGTTTCCCACGATCCACAGTAGGAGACATCAGTCTTAGAACAACCTAACAATTCCTAGTAGCCATCAGACAGGTTAAAATGACCTACTTCTATTATCCAATCAAATGTACCAGCAATTAGGCTAAAAGGGAAAACCATTAGTTTTCAGCTCTAGATGTCGAGTCTTTCCTTGAATGGACTTTTGAATACTTTGATGACTCGGTTGAGGCAAAGTAAAAAGTTTTTGCCGATAAACCTTAAAAGTTCTTTCTGATATTTTTGAGGCTTTAAGTCCAGAGTCTTCACTTCTCGGACTTTGATTCTCTGGCTGTTTTTTCCTTTTCCTTTTGTAGAGAAAAAGTTGTGATTCTCTAGCTGGAAGCTTGGATGGCTGATAATCAAGAAATGGTGTGGTGCTCTATCATTGATTTTCAGGGAGTCGTTCCAAAGGCGTTGTGAAATGTATGATCCAGCGTGGTGCAACTGAAGACCTACAAATCCGTTTTTTTAAGTTATTCTGTCAAAGTCAAAAAGAAGAGAGATGAAAGCAGTTAAGGATCGTAGGGAAGTCTGACTGTGAAGCACCTTGGCGAAGTAAAACAGGTCACGGAGTTAAACGGCTTTATGCTGGCGAGTGGGAATTTGGTTGGCTTTACCCATATGTATAAATGTTTTAATGAGGAGCAGTAATGACATTTACATTTATGCATTTGGCACAGACCTTTATCCAAAACTACTTACATTGCATTCAAAGGAGACATTTTTATCAGTCCCCTGGGAATCAAATGGCTAGTGCCATCTTTTGTTTGAATGCTAATTGAAATACATTTTATACTATTTCCAAAATTAACTTTTCCCATCGAACTCCATTATTTACATTAGCAACCACTGCAACAACCAAGTCTTTGTAAATTAATAGCTGCTCCTTTAAGCTTGAGTGATTTGTAAATGAATTCTGAGGTCATAAAAGTGACATTGTGACACTGAAAAGCTGTGTTGCATCAGTTCCACTTTTAATGAGAAAGAAACTTTGACTAATTTGTGATTTCCAGCTGTTTGTTTGGATTACTCGCCGATGCTTCTTGGCTTGTTGAATGGAGAGAGCTGTCCATCTTATCAAAGTGTTAATGAGTGTTTGCTAATCTCTTTGTAAAGCGCTTCAAATCATTTTAATTACTTTAGCATGTACTCCAAATATTGTATGCAAATCTGCATACTGAGAAGTTCTGTCAGCCTACCTGGTGCTCTCTAATCATCGGTTTTATCTTACAACTGTTTAGCTGCTTCATTGCATTTCACAAAAATAAATGCATTTTCGTGCTTATGTTAATCCTAACTCGGTGATTATCAGGTCTGGTTAGAGAGACAGGGGAAGTCAGACAAATCTGTCTCTAGCCTGGCGTAGTCTTATGCTTCTGTCACCGACCAAATCACTGCATCCATAATTTAGGAACACTACATCACTTTGAGTAGTTCGTATCCCTAATGACCGCTTTGTTTGCAGACACGCCAATGAAGAATGACAGCCCTAAATGGCTTCACATGATGCCAATTGATATTTAAAGTCCAGCGGAACAAATTATGGCACAGCGCCAGCGTCACTTTCAGTGAGAAGCTGCTCAGAGACAATATAACAGGGGTGTTGCTATGAAGAGATCTAAGAAAAGCATCACCTGTTATATAGGACATATCAAATTGGATCCATCCAGATGACATGAACTAGTTTGTGTAGAAATAAACTAAGTGTGTGAAATATAATTTTTTTTCACATATGTTTTTTCACAATATCTGAAAAGTAAACTGTTTAGACAGTTATTATTATTTTGAAAGACATTAATTAATACTTTTATTCAGCAAGGATGCATGAAATTAAGCAAAAATTACATTAAAGTATTTTACTTTGTTACAAAATGCTGTTCTTTGGGATATTCTTTTCATCAAATAATTTTAAGCTGCATTCTTTTGAACATTAATCAGCAAATCAGCATATTAGAATGATTTCTGAAGGATCATGTGACACTAAAGACTGGAGTAATGAAGCTGGTAATTCAGCTTTGCCATCACAGGAATAAATTGCATTTTAAAATATATTTAAAATAGGAAAATGTTATTTAAAAGTAATAGTATTTTTAATATTATATTAATATATTGTTTTATTATTTATAAAAATATTATTATTATTTTTACTGTATGTTTGATTAAATAAATGCAGCCTTGGTGAGCATATGGGACTTTTAAAAAAAAAAAAGACTGACCCCAAACTTTGAATACATTATATTATATTATATATTATATTATATTATATTATATTATATTATATTATATTATATTATATTATATTATATTATATTATATTATATT
>NW_015505280.1:412012-423941 GCF_001515645.1 Sinocyclocheilus grahami | reverse complement strand
ATATTATGAACTTTATATTACCTATATCACTTTATATTATAAAGATGTGCTGAACAAACGATGTGCTGAAAAAACAATAACATACAGGGAATAGCAACTTCAGAATATATATATATATATCGTCATCTTATATATATATATATATATAAGTCGTCTTCTGCTACTGTTTTATTGTGTGAAAATAATTAGATGTTTCAAATAAAATAATAATTGAATTAGTGATAGATGTATAGAGTGTTACTTTTTAAATATTTAGTTAGAATATTGTGCCATATCATAACTATTTTCACATAGTTACACGTTTTACCATATGGACTAATGCAGTATTGCTCAATATCACACTATATTTTGCCACTACCCAGGGTTTCTTTTGTCCAGACATGGGGGTAAAACCATTGTATCCTGTTTGTCTACACAGAGTCACACTTTTTTTTCAAATCAGCAAATCTAAAGCAAATCAGTTTGCAATTAATGCTTTATTTGGGGTCTTTGATAGCGTACTGTCGGGCTCCAGGCGAGGATTAGAGTGGTGTAACGCAATCCCCCCTAAGGTATTTTTGATCTGGAAATTGCACTAAATTGGCCAGCAGTTGAAAGCAGATGAATGCGAGCCATGTCTGAAATAGAGCATAAAATGAACGCAGATGAAGAATAAAAAATGCAGATGCCCTGGAAGGTCATTCCGATCAGAGTGCATTGATCCTCAGGGTTCAGTTTAGGAAACTCAGACGCGTAAACAAGGAGGAAACTGATGCTTCCTCGTGGGTTTTGCTCAAAACGGCTTGAATTTCAGTGACTTCCCAGTATTTTTTTTTCTTTTAGTTGTCTCATTAACCTTGACATTGATTGGTAAAGTTTTAAGTGACGTGACATGTGGCCAAGTATGGTATAGTATATACCCATTCTCGGAATTAGTGCTCTGCATTTATCCCATCCAAAGTGCCCACATACAGCAGTGAACACACACACACACCGTGAACACACACCCAGAGCAGTGGGCAGCCATTTTTTGCTGCGGCGCCCGGGGAGCAGTTGGGGGTTCGGTGCCTTGCTCAAGGACACCTCAGTCGTGGTATTGAACCTTTGGGTTACGAGTCCAACTCTCAAACCATTAGGCCACGACTTCGCCCAAGTGTACATGCACACTTTTACTCTGGACACCTGAAAACAGTGCACAGAGTCGACGTTAATGTATTCCAGCTAATGATAATGGTAGCAAATCTTCCCCAGCGATCTTCCTGCCAATTCTCGAAGGACTGCCAAAAAACCTAATCTCGTCTTAAAGAAAGCTGTCAGCTGCAGGGCACGAATTTGCATTATTTTGTCTAGCCACATGTTTTAATCTGTGACAGGCTTGCAACTCAGCCCAGACCTTCCCTACATGACCCACTTTCCACACAGCATATGCTGTCAAGCGAGATGTGCAGATTTATGAGGAATCAAAACCGCTCCAGCTAAATAAACTGGCCAATCTCCTTGATGGCTCAGATGAAAGACACAGGTGCCTCATGTCAGTACGCTGAGGCCATTTCTATTGGATTTTTTATTCTTCTTTGCATGTAAGCCTCTATATTTACTGAAACGCTCAGGGAGGGTGAGACTGGAAGCATTATTTCCAAAAGTACTTCGTTGTGGCGCTTTGCATTCACCTCACGAAGATGGTAATTGTATGTTCTGGGAAAAATTGCAGTCTGTGACTGCCTCCCCTGCAATTCAGTAACCAGGATCTGTACAGAAATCAGACAGGAAATGTGATCATTTGGAGTGACCTCCCCCTCAAGCTGTGCCTTCAGATAGGGTGAGAGGAGCTGTGTTATCCACAGCGCATGCTTTTCTGTAAAAAAAAATGTTTCCCCTGTTCCTGCTTTTTGTGGAAACTAGTGTTTTATCTTTTCTTGATTTATTCAAAATTAGTTTCATGCATTGCCAAATAATTAATCTGATCAGATACTTATCTGATCAGATCACAGTTAATTGCTGAGAACAGTTCGGAATCACTAAGTTTTTTTAAATTACTTTTATGCCTTAAAATGATCAAAAGTGATAAACTGTCTTTTCATCATAAATCCTAAAAAAAAGTCTAAAAAAATTATGATTTCCACAAAAAATATTAAGCAGCACAACTTTTTTCAATGTTGATAATAATAAGCAATGTTTCTTCAGCATCTAATCAGCATATTAGAATGATTTCTGAAGGATCATGTGATACTGTCCACTATTCCCTCATTAAATAGCCATGATAGAAATAAATTACATTTTAAAACTAGTATTTTAAATTGTTATAATATATTCACAATATTACTATATTTTTAATTAAATAAATGCAGCCTTGATCAGCATAAGCAAATTCTTTCAAACATTTTAAAATTCTCACCCCAAACTTTTGAAAGATAGTGATAGAATATATACAATTCTTTTATAAATTATATTTTTATTTAACAAAACTGTATATAATTCATATTTAATTACACTAAATTAACCTTTTACATTTAAATGTTTCTGACTACAATTGTGGACAGTGCTGGATTGGATTCCTTTCTTTGCATGTAAAGGTACAGCTAAACTTGATTTTTTTTTCTTCTATTTTGTTCTCATGAACTCATGCTTGTTCCATCAGTGCTCTCTCCAAAAATTATTTCAAAATCATCTAATAATGCTGCATAGTGGTATATAACAAAATCCCAACCATAAGGCAATATATATTTCTTCTTCAGTCCTGTGAATACAAAGGCAGTTACAGAGGGATTTATTCAGCTTTGATTTATAGATGGCTCACAGAAATAGTTAAGTGCACCTATACTTCAGCAGTGTTGCTTCTGGCCAGCGGGCATCAAATCCATATTATATTCAACAATTCACTAGACCGTTGTTTCCCAACACTTCTCTGCAGGGTTTAGCCCAAAACCAATCATCAACTTAGTATGAATCCATCAGTGTCTGCTGAAAATGCAATGTAATATTCATGTGATTCCTCTCCATTTGCTTATTTGCTTTTTGTATTTAAGAAAAATGCTTTTAGTAATGACAATCTGAACTAAAGAAAGAAAACTAAGGTGCCATTTCATCAACACATCTCCAAAAAGGTACCATTTCTCTTCAGAGTATGTACTAAAAGAATTTTCTCTGAATGGATGTGTAACGCAAAATCCTTTCTGCTAGTAGTTAAGAGGAAAGCTTGATTGGTCCTGTGGCAAATGGTTTTGTCCAGTGATTAAATTATAAAATTTGCTGAACAAGTAGGGTTTCAAAGTGTCAAAGCGTGGCTTTGTCTAGGGATAATTTGAGATAACTACAGCTGAGTGTTCTCAGAGGGAAAAGTCATGTTTACAACATGCTGTGAAGCCACTGAACGTCTTTTCGTTTCTGAGGTAATTCATGTGATTTGAGTCCTGCTGTGATTTTAAGACCTGTGGGGGGAAAAAGTTTTAAGTGCTCTGCAACTAAGTTTCCCACGATCCACAGTAGGAGACATCAGTCTTAGAACAACCTAACAATTCCTAGTAGCCATCAGACAGGTTAAAATGACCTACTTCTATTATCCAATCAAATGTACCAGCAATTAGGCTAAAAGGGAAAACCATTAGTTTTCAGCTCTAGATGTCGAGTCTTTCCTTGAATGGACTTTTGAATACTTTGATGACTCGGTTGAGGCAAAGTAAAAAGTTTTTGCCGATAAACCTTAAAAGTTCTTTCTGATATTTTTGAGGCTTTAAGTCCAGAGTCTTCACTTCTCGGACTTTGATTCTCTGGCTGTTTTTTCCTTTTCCTTTTGTAGAGAAAAAGTTGTGATTCTCTAGCTGGAAGCTTGGATGGCTGATAATCAAGAAATGGTGTGGTGCTCTATCATTGATTTTCAGGGAGTCGTTCCAAAGGCGTTGTGAAATGTATGATCCAGCGTGGTGCAACTGAAGACCTACAAATCCGTTTTTTTAAGTTATTCTGTCAAAGTCAAAAAGAAGAGAGATGAAAGCAGTTAAGGATCGTAGGGAAGTCTGACTGTGAAGCACCTTGGCGAAGTAAAACAGGTCACGGAGTTAAACGGCTTTATGCTGGCGAGTGGGAATTTGGTTGGCTTTACCCATATGTATAAATGTTTTAATGAGGAGCAGTAATGACATTTACATTTATGCATTTGGCACAGACCTTTATCCAAAACTACTTACATTGCATTCAAAGGAGACATTTTTATCAGTCCCCTGGGAATCAAATGGCTAGTGCCATCTTTTGTTTGAATGCTAATTGAAATACATTTTATACTATTTCCAAAATTAACTTTTCCCATCGAACTCCATTATTTACATTAGCAACCACTGCAACAACCAAGTCTTTGTAAATTAATAGCTGCTCCTTTAAGCTTGAGTGATTTGTAAATGAATTCTGAGGTCATAAAAGTGACATTGTGACACTGAAAAGCTGTGTTGCATCAGTTCCACTTTTAATGAGAAAGAAACTTTGACTAATTTGTGATTTCCAGCTGTTTGTTTGGATTACTCGCCGATGCTTCTTGGCTTGTTGAATGGAGAGAGCTGTCCATCTTATCAAAGTGTTAATGAGTGTTTGCTAATCTCTTTGTAAAGCGCTTCAAATCATTTTAATTACTTTAGCATGTACTCCAAATATTGTATGCAAATCTGCATACTGAGAAGTTCTGTCAGCCTACCTGGTGCTCTCTAATCATCGGTTTTATCTTACAACTGTTTAGCTGCTTCATTGCATTTCACAAAAATAAATGCATTTTCGTGCTTATGTTAATCCTAACTCGGTGATTATCAGGTCTGGTTAGAGAGACAGGGGAAGTCAGACAAATCTGTCTCTAGCCTGGCGTAGTCTTATGCTTCTGTCACCGACCAAATCACTGCATCCATAATTTAGGAACACTACATCACTTTGAGTAGTTCGTATCCCTAATGACCGCTTTGTTTGCAGACACGCCAATGAAGAATGACAGCCCTAAATGGCTTCACATGATGCCAATTGATATTTAAAGTCCAGCGGAACAAATTATGGCACAGCGCCAGCGTCACTTTCAGTGAGAAGCTGCTCAGAGACAATATAACAGGGGTGTTGCTATGAAGAGATCTAAGAAAAGCATCACCTGTTATATAGGACATATCAAATTGGATCCATCCAGATGACATGAACTAGTTTGTGTAGAAATAAACTAAGTGTGTGAAATATAATTTTTTTTCACATATGTTTTTTCACAATATCTGAAAAGTAAACTGTTTAGACAGTTATTATTATTTTGAAAGACATTAATTAATACTTTTATTCAGCAAGGATGCATGAAATTAAGCAAAAATTACATTAAAGTATTTTACTTTGTTACAAAATGCTGTTCTTTGGGATATTCTTTTCATCAAATAATTTTAAGCTGCATTCTTTTGAACATTAATCAGCAAATCAGCATATTAGAATGATTTCTGAAGGATCATGTGACACTAAAGACTGGAGTAATGAAGCTGGTAATTCAGCTTTGCCATCACAGGAATAAATTGCATTTTAAAATATATTTAAAATAGGAAAATGTTATTTAAAAGTAATAGTATTTTTAATATTATATTAATATATTGTTTTATTATTTATAAAAATATTATTATTATTTTTACTGTATGTTTGATTAAATAAATGCAGCCTTGGTGAGCATATGGGACTTTTAAAAAAAAAAAAGACTGACCCCAAACTTTGAATACATTATATTATATTATATATTATATTATATTATATTATATTATATTATATTATATTATATTATATTATATTATATTATATTATATTAAACACATTTTGCTCATTCGCTGAATATTTGATATTTACAAAAGTGTGAAAAGCCACTGTTAACACCCAGCTTAGTCCAGAAAATCATTACGGACTGCAGTGTTTACCAGATTTGCAATAAACAAGTTGCTTCTGTAAATGATAGGGTGTTTCAGGGGGCTTTTATTAAAAACACACTCAGAAAAGTGTTTGATTGCCTCTGTTAGATACACATGTTCTATCAAAGGCTAAAAAAAACATTATAATCAGCATATTTAGTCCTGATAATTGCACTAAAATGCAAATAAACAAGTAATGCATTTCATAAAAAAGATATAAACACCCTTCCTCTCCCTTAATTAGTTTCGTTTAGTGAATCATGAAAACTACACACGCAAGCTCAAGAGTTCAAAAGTAATTAGTCATACATTGTGATCTTTTCATGCACATCCGCTGTCCACGCATCTGGTCATATTCATGTTTGCTGGAAAAAGTACAGCGTTCATTGAGAAATGACAGATGTCTTTTGTGAGTGAAACATGTCAGATCAAACTCTGTGTTGTTTCACATGACGACTTGCGGAATGTGGCAGCTGCAGTAACCATGGAAACAACTGCTTGGGGATGATGGGGGTTAAAGCAAAACAGGGAGCATATCTCTTGTCTTTTCTAAGTCTGCTTTGAAAATCAACTGTCTCTGAAACTGCCTAACTAAACTTTATGCCGTAAACATCGTCAACGAGTGGGATTGCTATCAGCCCACCGCTCAGGCTACAAAGCCCGAACCCTTGATCACATGGTACCTCTGATTGTTAGGGTGAGAACATGTGTGAGAAGAGAGGCAGGTCATACACACAAAGAATGCCTGCAGTCACTTACATGCCTCACATGGAACAACATGTCTAAATATAACGCTATTGACCCGATCCCCCTCTCATCATCTCTCGAGAATCTCTTTATGTTTCTTGAGATGTCGCATTGCTGCTCTTGTATGTTGCTTTTCCAGCAGTATTTGTTCTCCTTAAAGGATAAAAAAAATGTTAACAGATTTTTAAGCTAATGAAACTCTCTTACTATCTCTGGAGAAACATAACATTGCAAGTAAAAAGGTACACTACCATTCAAAAGTTTGAGTTTTTTTTTTAAATGTTTTTATACTACGGGGCCATGAATGCTTGAATCTGATTGGCTGACGAACGTTCTGAGGTGTGCAATTATTTTCAGGGAAGCACACAGCGAACGTAGTTCCAGGCAGCTCTCTTGACCGCATTACAGTTCCATATTACTTCGCACAGTTAACTGTAATAACGGAAATTAACATACAGGTATTACTGCAATCACACGTGCTCGCACACGCACACGGTCACGCAGTTTGCACAAAAAGGTGTTGTCAGTGCTGCCCTGACGATTTTATCAGTTAGCCTATATAGTGTAGCAACTTAAAGGCTACACATGACATTTCTCACTAGCGAGGTAACAACAGCGCTGTTTAGAGACGCTGCTGCAGAACACTGTTGAGGGATCTACAGAGGTAGCCTAATTCACACAAGCTCTCTCTCTCTTTCTTTCTCTTTCTCTGTGTGTCTTTGTCTCTCTCACTCTCTTTCTAATAACTTCATTAATAATGGCATTAGAATGCTATCAACGGCTCAAGCCTCCATTACCAGCTTTAAAATGACGCTTTGGAACTAGCAAAAGAGGTGTTGGATGAGATGTGGAAGAAATAATCCTACTCACAATAGCGATTTAAGTACAAAAACCGGACGAATCCCTTTAAATATATCATCTGATCGGTGTCTTGAGGTGTGGTAACCGTAGTATAAGCGGAATAATTGACTCTGGGCCGTTGAATTATTAGAAAAATTATGCACACCCGAGGTGTAATCATCACCTCGGGTGTGCATTATTTTTCTAATAAGTCAACGGCCCGTTGTCAATTAGTCCTTACTTAATTATGCTTATGCTCATCAGGGCAGCATTTATTTCATAAAAAAAAAACAGTAATATTGTGAGATATATTGTTATTTTTTTAAATCAACTAAATTTTTTAAATAACTAATTTCTATTTTAATATATTTTACATTTAATTAATTCCTGTGATGGTAAAGCTGAATTTTCAGCAGTTTTCAGTGTCACATGATCCTTCAGAAATCGTTCTGCTCAAGTAACATTTCTGATTATTGTCAGTGTTGAAAACAGTTGTGCAGCTTCATATTTAAAAAAAAAAAAAAAAGAACAGCATTTATTTAAAATACATTTTTGTAACATTACAATTTGTTTAATGCATCCATGCATCCAAATTTCTTTTAAAAAATTACTTTTAAATGGTAGTGTATAGTAATAATAAGTGTATTTAAAACATTTCACGAATTACACATCAATGAGAAGAATGCGAAGAATTTTATCCATATGAATGGGAGTCAATGTTAATGTTTTGGAGCAAATCGGTTGACCGTAAAATACAGTGACATACTCATAAAGACAGTCACTTCTTTAATGTGTGAATGAATCTGTGTTTTTGACAGTCACTTGTGGTTAACTACTGGTGTATTCATGTAAGTTGCAGAAAAATTCCCACCACTAATGGTCTATATTGAGAGGTTTATATGTTCAATTTCTCTTTGGAGGAAATGAATGGGATTTTTTACTTCTGGAACCAGAAGGTTCAACTCAGTTCTGATCATTTTCTTGTGGAAATTCTAGTTTATGGTTTTCCTGTCAGTTTACGCTCTAAGCTAAATGCCCATCCTGCATCTTATTAGCATTTTTTTTTTTTTTCATTTGCAACTTGAATTAGTGTCTTGGAAGTATGAGATGTAGCCCACATAATCTGCTTGCCCCCTCCGGGTAAGGGTGATCTAATTACCAATAAAGTGTAACGAACCATCAGAGTGTAGATGATTTTGTGACGGCTTGACTTTCTCCTTCAGTTTTCCAGTTGCACTGGAGAAAAGATGCAGTGGCGTGTGCCGTTTCGGCACGTTTTGCGCCACACTTCCCCCTGAAATAAGCTCCTTCTCGTTCTGTTGACAAAGCAAATTAGAAAATTGGAAAAAAAATCGCATCTCTCAGCTTTGCTTTGGTCTGCAGAACGGATCTTCGTAAATAACATCTAGTGGACGTCAGCTCAAGGTGGAGTACTTTGTAATGTCACAGAGGGCTGTTTAGATAACATTTTGACTGATCAGCATCAGACGCACATGAAACACAAATGTCTTTGTCTTGTGACCTCCCTGAGGATGTGGCTACTCATATTCTGCTCACATGACAGATCATACTCAATGTGATAAGCAGCTGCCTTCCTTTTATTTGTATTTTTTCAGTATTTGCAACAATTGTTATGAGGCATCTGATCCTCTTGACTTCACACAGCATCTTTTATATGTCCTATATATTAATATTTATACACTTAAAGTCTGTGTTCATAACGAAAAGATGAAAAATTCTACTAGACGGTGCTGTAAAGTGCTTTGCATTGTACTCTTTGGTTTTGTTACCTGTAGACCATAAATCATTATCTGAATATGTCTCACATCCAAGTGTTTAGGACCTTCATCATTTTTTCTTTGTTGTTTTAAAAAGCATGAAAACAGTGCAGCGCTGTCCTTGAAACGCACCGCAATATGAACCACTGAAGGTCGTTCGGTCTCACACTCACCATGCATTTTTTTCTTTTCAATTGTGTGTTTGTACTTCTGTAAGGAAACTTTGACTCCGTTTACTGTCAGCAAAGTTATTTCATATAAGTTCTGCCCCCATGTTGTTTTCCGTTTGCCATATAAGAGTGTCGATGAAGCAACTTCTGGGTAGATTAAGGATTGTCTGGCAGCTGTCTGTGTTTTGTGGGCCCGATAGCCTTGGCAGGCAAATCAGCAGCTAGCAGTGAATTAAAGAGCGCTTTCTGCCTCATCAACATGTTTGATATCTCCATAAACTACTGTGAAAACACAGCAGCTCTTCAACGCAGCTGTCCCACGGACACCAGGCTCCCTCGAGATTTCACCTATATCAGCAAACCTAATTGAAAGGCTGTGAGAAAATCTTCGGTCGGTAGATTAAGTAGCAATGAGGACTAATTGTAGTCGGTTTATTTGAGTTCAGTTGTTCCTCGACTGGATGCTTGTTGTGTTGTTTAAAGACATTTTTAGATCTTGTGAGTAAGCTTTTATTCAGTTTAATAAAGTGTTTGCAAGTGTCAAGCTGCTGAAACTTCTCCCTCCATGCTGGTCTAATTAGTGCGATAAAAAAAATAATAACACGATGCTTCGCTTTCTCCGTAATCTAAAGTGAAAGTGTCTTTATTATACTATAAATGCTGTAATAATGCAACAAATAATGAAGCCCATCTTGTTTCTTAATTAACATTAACAACTTATGTTGTGTGCTCTAAAACAAAAGCAGTGTTGCAAATCCGTGTCTATATTTTTTACTTGCTAATTTTCCTCTAGATGTATCCCACAGCTATAAATGTAGAGTTTTTAGTCTTTTGCACTTGCTAAATGGCACACCGTGAGATTAAACCAAGATTAAACCGTAAGTAATGAAGTTGTTCCGAAAAAGATCCCACACTATTTAGCAGTGGACTTGAAAATATCGACTCTTATATTGATGAAACAATCAGCTACGAAAAATTGTCACTTCCATTTTCTCTTTACTGCCAATTGAGGAGCATCTCGCCTTATCAGCTCTCCACAGACGGACACTCACAAGGAGAGAAGGTTCATCTTTTAGCCACTTATCAATTTGTCCAGGTGATACAGTGGAGCAAACCTCTTTGCTTCTCACACTGCAGAGGAGAGCAAAAACAGCACAATTAATGACTGTAATGATTGGAGTTTGCATTCTGGAGAAGGACTCTAACTGTCTGGCTATCGGAGGAGCGTGTCGCAGAATACAAATAAGGCCATAGTTGCTTTGTTCCTACTGCTGTTTATTCATTACTTGCAATTTTTTAATGTTTATTTTTTCCTGAAAGGCATATTAGAATGGCGCATTATAATATTTTGATGGAGGTTAACAGCAAAACAAATGAAGTGGCCCATGGAATAAAAGAGGGATTCAGTTAGGAAAGATGTGGATTGCAGTTTTAGCAGTAGAGACTGCTGCCGTATAGACATCATTGTAAAGAATGCCCTAGCTTCAATGAATCATCATGCAACATGCTGGAGACAATGTCTAATAAAATGAAGAGTAAGGAATAAATTTGGTCTTTGCATGGTTTCAGACTTGTGGAGTCTGTTTATGTACTTCTAATATAAAGATTTAATATAAGCCTTGATTGTTTGCACAGTGTTTGCAAAAGGCCCAAGCTTTCTTGCTATCTATTTTTTCTTTGTCAAATTTTTTGTTCAGCTTTTCTGTTTGCAAAATCATTATCATTATTTATTATCATTCAAACTCATTCTGGCAATCAGTTTTTTTTTTCTTTTTGTTTTGTTTTTTGCTTGCATGTCCTATTCCACTTCATATATACAATGAGTAATTGGAAATGCCAATCATTTTAGACTGTGCCTGCAGCAGAGTTGTATATTTGACTGGGCACTTTTGAATAATGTCCTAAAAGTGTCATTCAAAAGTATTAAGTGGCATTCAGCCTTGTATTCAAAATTCAGGATTATTGAAATTAATAAAATAAAAAAAATGTAGGAGGTTTGGAAATTGTATCAAAGAAATAAATCCTGGAATTCTTGAACGATTATTAAAACTAAAATCAACATTTTTTTTTTCTGTTTAGAAAATTAATATTGGCATAACCAACATGCAGGAACCCATTATATTGTCATGAAACAAGAAAATCATAAAACATGTCTGTCTACCTTTATTTCAGGTGAAATTGAGTAGCCCAAAAAAACTTTAATGATTAATAACCCAAAACTACAATCATAATATTTTTTTTCATGATCATTTATTAAAACTATTTGTTTTTACCTTATAATTTTTACCTTAAAATAATGAAGTGTATTCAAGGAAAACTCAGTTTTCAGCTTTCAGTCATTAATTTTCTTTTTTCTTTTCATTGATCTTGGTCATCTTTATTTGTCATTGACCCATAATAGAAAAATCGCACAAAGCTTATTCTGTATTTGCTCACTCTTCCTGTATGCAGTGCTGACCCGACGCTCAATATAGTGTGTGTGTGTGTGTGTGTGTGTGTGTGTGTGTGTGTGTGTGTG
>NW_015505280.1:370546-411918 GCF_001515645.1 Sinocyclocheilus grahami | reverse complement strand
GTGTGGGTGTGTGTGTGTGTGTGTGTGTGTGTGTGTGTGTGCGTGACAGACTATTTCCTTTCATGTATCACTTGCTCAAAAACCAAGAGTTTATTCGTTTACCCTCCTGGATGCGAAAGCATTACGGTATTGGAATTGGAACGTGAAAGGCGGATGAGATAGATGTACGAAAGAGCATGCAAGAGAGAGACACTTATAAACTCTTTGATGCTAAATGTAAAAGAGTGTTTCTGTGATCAAACAAGTAATACAGCAGCAAGAGGCTTTCACAAAGCGAAAAGTGGCAGGGAGCTTAGATATTTCATAGCACTGTGTGTGAGTGTATGTATGTGGAAGTCTGTGGAAGCAGATTTAGCAAAAGTGCTCTTTATGTGTTTTGACTCATTTTCATCTCATTAATATTTTACAAGAGGGCAGAGATATGTTTTCTGTAGCTTTTCATTCAGGAAGAAAGGCAGGGTTACAGTAACGTACAATCCTCCTTCCTCTATGAAGACGGTCTCAAGGGACTTGAAGTATCATTGAACACAAACACTTCATTAAAACCATACCATACACTGACAAGCTTATGAATATCTATCCATTAAATACACAAATAAATAAACACATATAATATAGCCATAAGCTACAAGAGGCAATTTACTATGGTTAAAGGAGGCATGGCATGAAGTGGAACATAAAGAAAACAATTATTTGTAATAGTAATTATTATGGATGTCAGTTTAACATGTCAATTTGGTATAATGAAAAACAGCAAGATGGAGTGTGATTGACAGGAGCAAAAAGAAGGGATCTTGAGAGGCATTTTTCAAATTCTGTTTGACTTAAAACAGTGTTTTTAAATGTGCCACTCATGGATTAAGATGCTGAACAGTGAGATGCGGTATTATTATATGTAATTATTCGTTATTGATTTGGTTAATGAATCTGCATGACATGCGCTAGTCAGGTTGATACTTATATGAATGTCAAAAATCTGATTAAAAAAAAAATGTCTACATAAACATAGTTACTAGAAAAGATACCAGGCACTTTACTGAAAAGTGTCTACTTTTGTACTAAATAAGTGGATTAAAGCTTCAGTATTATCTGTCTGCAAGGTTTTCATTAATTCTGGCAAGAGGCTTTCACAAAGCGAAACGTGGCAGGGAGCTTAGATGTTTCATAGCACTGTGTGTGAGTGTATGTATGTGGAAGTCTGTGGAAGCAGATTTAGCAAAAGTGCTCTTTATGTGTTTTGACTCATTTTCATCTCATTAATATTTTACAAGAGGGCAGAGATATGTTTTCTGTAGCTTTTCATTCAGGAAGAAAGGCAGGGTTACAGTAACGTACAATCCTCCTTCCTCTATGAAGACGGTCTCAAGGGACTTGAAGTATCATTGAACACAAACACTTCATTAAAACCATACACTGACAAGCTTATGAATATCTATCCATTAAATACACAAATAAATAAACACACATAATATAGCCATAAGCTACAAGAGGCAATTTACTATGGTTAAAGGAGGCATGGCATGAAGTGGAACATAAAGAAAACAATTATTTGTAATAGTAATTATTATGGATGTCAGTTTAACATGTCAATTTGGTATAATGAAAAACAGCAAGATGGAGTGTGATTGACAGGAGCAAAAAGAAGGGATCTTGAGAGGCATTTTTCAAATTATGTTTGACTTAAAACAGTGTTTTTAAATGTGCCACTCATGGATTAAGATGCTGAACAGTGAGATGCGGTATTATTATATGTAATTATTCGTTATTGATTTGGTTAATGAATCTGCATGACATGCGCTAGTCAGGTTGATACTTATATGAATGTTAAAAATCTGATTAAAAAAAAAATGTCTACATAAACATAGTTACTAGAAAAGATACCAGGCACTTTACTGAAAAGTGTCTACTTTTCTACTAAATAAGTGGATTAAAGCTTCAGTATTATCTGTCTGCAAGGTTTTCATTAATTCTGAGGAATTTAGAATTCTGAGGAAGTACATATATATATATGAACAAAATGTATATATTTTCGTTATATGTTTGGTTCATTTCGATTTTTTCTTTTACATATACACTACAATATTACCTGCAATTTTGAAATTAACCTTGTATGTTTTCTTAATATCTGAGGTTAATTTTGAAATGCTATTAACTTTTTACTATACATATTACCATCACTAAGGCAGCATTTATTTGTAAAAAAAATTCAGTAAATAGTAATATTATGAAACATTATTACAATTTAAAATAACTTTTTCAAATTTTTATTTGTTTTTTTTTTTAATTATTTATTCCTGTGATGGCGAACCTTTTGCCACTAATCCAGTCTTCACTGTCACATGATCCTTCAGAAATCATTCTCATATGCTGATTTAGAAACATTTCTTCTTATTATATTGAAAATGGTTGCGCAGCTAAATGTTTTTGTGGAAATGGTGATACCTTTTTATTTGAATGATTATCTGATTAATGGAAAGCTCAAAAGAACAGCATTTATTTGAAATATAATTTTTTTTGTAATCATTTTAATGACTTTACTGTTACTGTTTATCAATTTAATGTATCCTTGCTGAATAAGAGTATAAATTATTTTAAAAAATAGTGCAGTGTACATCATTGGGGTCTCTGGGACACCAAACATAAAATCATTAAAGTCAATATCAATAAAACATGAGGGTTAATTAAAGACAAACAGAGAAGGATGTACACAGCATTCCGGTCTTTGCGAAAGTCTTCCAAATGAACTTGAGAGGACTGGCCCAGATTTCTCTCAGGGAGATCTTTCTGTGATAAATGCACTCTGCACTGATAAACATCTCCCTTGATACAATTTATCATCTGTCGTCATTTTCCATGCTGCAAGAGATAAGAACAACACCAGATTCGATTTAACATAACCATCAAATACATCCATGCAACCCAGAGGGCTCAGGAGGGAGGTGGAGAGAGTGTGTTAGAGAGGATGAAACGGTTGCAGAGAAAGCAAAGCAAAAAAAAAAACAAATGCTGATTTAGCCGGTCTGAGCAGCTGACTAGGGTCCGAAACCCTTTAAGACTACCAAACCAGCTTAGTCTGGTTTCCAGCAGACACTTTCAAAACAGTATTAGGTTATTCATGACACTGATGATGGATGAAACATTTCCTCAATGTTTCCTTCTCCACCGATGCTCATTGAGGCTGTGCTAATTAATTTATAGTGGGAATCTTTGCAGCTACATTTGCACACAGCCTCTTGGAGGAGAGTGTGTTAGAGAGGATGAAACGGTTGCAGAGAAAGCAAAGCAAAAAAAAAACAAATGCTGATTTAGCCGGTCTGAGCAGCTGACAAGGGTCCGAAACCCTTTAAGACTACCAAACCAGCTTAGTCTGGTTTCCAGCAGACACTTTCAAAACAGTATTAGGTTATTCATGACACTGACGATGGATGAAACATTTCCTCAATGTTTCCTTCTCCACCGATGCTCATTGAGGCTGTGCTAATTAATTTATAGTGGGAATCTTTGCAGCTACATTTGCACACAGCCTCTTGGATCCATGAGGGCAAACACTGCACACCTTCCTGTCCCATTAATCATTCTTATCTCTTTTTCATTATAATTTTGTGGAAACCGTGATATATTTTTTTTTTCAGGATTTTAGATGAGTAGAAAGTAAAAAAAAAAAAAAAACAGCAAGTATTTGAAATGGAAATCTTTTGTAACAATATAAATGTCTTTAAGGTCACGTTTGATCATTTTAATGCATCCCTGTTGAATAAAAGTATTAATTTCTTCGCAATGACCCCAAAGTTTTGAACAGTAACAGGTTTTTCTATCGCACATTTTCTTTCACACAAATCTAGTATTATATCTCTTCTCATTTTTTGCTGTTATTTGTTTTTTATTATTATTACTTCAAAGAAATTAGTTAAAGTATAAAAGGAAAAGCATGTACTACCAACGTCCCTTGAAGGCAAGTTAGTTCACTCTTCTCCCTCTTAGTAACGCCTCAGGCAGCTATTTCCTAGGCATGCAAGTACAGCTCTTATCTAATCAAAAGGGAAAGACTGCAGTCTCCAAATATTGTATTTCAGCTTGTCACATCAGCTGTGTACATCTCTTCCATCTACACTAACATTCAAAAGTTTGGGGTCAGCAAGATTTTATTATTACTTTTTTTTAACATTTAATACTTTTATTCATCAAGGATGCATTAAATTGACCAAAAGTGACAAGAGTTCTGTTTTAAATAAATGCTGTTCTTTTGAACTTTCTATTCTTCAAAGAATCCTGAAAAGAATGTATCAGTTTCCATGAAAATATTAAGCAGCACAACTGTTTTCAACATTGATAATAATAAGAAATGTTTTTTGAGCACCAAATCAGCATATTAGAATGATTTCTGAAGGATCATGTGACACTGAAGACTGGAGGAATGGCTGCTGAGAATCCAGCTTTACCATCACAGGAAAAAATTACATTTTAAAATCTATTAAAATGGAAAACAGTTATTTTAAATGTCATAATATTACAGATTTAAATGCAGCCCAAACTTTTGAACTGTTGCGTAAATCTGATTTTTTTTTTGTGAATTTCTGCAGCATCACACTTTATAGCCCCGTCCATTATAAAAACTAATAGGTCTACAATTCTGCTCCACTTAAATCTATATTCAATATTAAATACCATCTTAATGGCTGTGATTATGTCGCATCACACTGCATTTTCAGTTTCAGTGTGGAAAAAAAGCTTGATGCCATAATTTAATGGCACCCAACCTGGTTCCTTCCCCTCAGGTGTGTTCTTAACGAAAAGGTTTGACATCTTTCCAATTTTCATTTTCTTTCCATATCTAGTATTACATCTCTCCTCAGTTAAAAGAGCAAAGGGGGAAAATCATGACAAAGTCAGTTCCTTAAGCTCGCATTTTACTCCATTTAGCATGATTGGATAAATTGGGGAATGTCGAGAAGTCTAAAACCTCTAAGGTTGTCATGACTTTATATATAAAAATCAAGATTCGTACAAAATCATCGAAAGCGAAGCCGTCACAGTGAATTATTTGGATAGCGTTAGAGTAATGCGCTCTCAGTTGGATCTTGTCTATAATGCAGGTACATGGAGTACAGTTAGTCATGAATTTCATGTTGTGAGAGTGTTAATGAGAGATTAGACAATGCAAACTTCCTCCACTTCCGGGGTCACACACAAGACACACACTTTGTTGAGCATTATCATTATTGTGCAAACATTCTCATCGAGATTATGAGAAATTCTCAACGATGCAAACTTTTGTACTATTTCAAGGAGCATGCCTACGCAAATCCAGTGTAGAGTAATTTGTCTTGTTCATTACACCAGCATGTCCATTTTTTCCTGTTTGAGCATCTAAGGGCATCAGTTTGTGTTCCTGTCGGCACTGAATAAACCTATTTTATGTGGGCAGCTCTACTAATGCACCCATTTATCAGTCTGCCATTTATATGAATGATATTAGGCATGACAAATATATGCAGCAGCGTGTTGCCGTGCTGTTCATATGGATGCATCATACAGAAGTCAGTGCCTGCCTGTTTTAGGTCTGAAGTTTCATTTTTGCCAACATGGGCATTTGCAGCAGACACACATAAGAGCTGGGGAAATATATCACTGAGATTTATAGGTGGCAATGGTGGTATAACACTTCTATATAAATGTCAGCAAAATTGACTTTCTCTGCCAAAGTTTCAACATGATAATAAAATATTTATGTATTCAGATGGCCACCTGCGAATAGAATATGATTATGCTTGAAGACAGATGTCCCCTCATGGCAGGCTGCTCTTTGCTTTGGCACTGATTTCTTTGTAATGTTTGATTTCTCAATTCGATCTTGTCAAGGCGTTGATGAAGAAATATATTCTGAGAATTTGCGCGTCATGGCATCTTTGACGGAGCTGCAGTCCTCAAGTGATATTGTGAGTTTTTGGTGCGCTGCCATGCAATCCTTTATTTAATTTACAGGCTAAATGAAGCAGGTTCTTGAAGACCCATGGAGAGCATTGAACCATGCTCAACATCTGTGCTTTATTTTCTTAATGCGTCAAAGAACTAATGCCTAATAGTTTCGCCACATCGGTTCCAGAGCTGTGCTTTTGGAAAGTTATTATACCTTACCTTGCTGTGCTAAGCACATACAAATACCAAGGGCAAGTTAGCTCATTGCGTCTTTCAAGCACACTGCCTATTTATCTCCCATGGGTCCCAAGAGGTCAAGCAGAGATGTCTACAGGGCCACAAGTGCAGTCACCTAAAGCTTATGACTGTCATTACAACATAACCCGAGGCCATGTGCAGAATACTCAGAGAACTTTACACCAACCATCACTTTGAGAATAAATTGTGCTGTGCTTGTCCATTCACTTTACTAGAAATACTGAGCCAAGTGCAGCCACATATCCTAATACAACACCCTTTGGTAACGGCTAACAAATATGAGTAAGTATAAGACGTACTACTTTTGCTAGTATCACTCGTCGGTTGTAGGCAAGGATGTGTGCTTTTTTTGGCTGGATTTGCCTGGATTTTTCATGAACATACTGAAGGGAAATTCAACAATGTCTATTATTTAGGCTGTAGCTGGCAATCTGGATTTGAAAATCAGCACAATCTTCCCTCGTTCCCTTCACTTTACCATATAATGGACTTATGGAGTGGAAATGTAGTTTTCTAACTTACTGCAAGGGCCAGATAAGCAACTTCTTTTCAAGGAATTATACCTTGGACTAACAACCTCAAGTCATAAGATGTTATATTTAGAAAACCACAGATACTAAGTCTTGTGAAGAATTATCTCACGTTGTCACTGATATGCTAACCGCATTCAAACACAAAGAGTATCGAATAGTATTGCTTGAGATCTGTTTTAACCCTTTACAACAGGAATGAATTCAAATACAGAATAAAGAAAGTTGAAGATAATGGTTTTAAACAACTTCCACCAGGTTGCTGGTATCTCACTTACTTGTGCAATATAATAGATTTAATGAGTTTTTGCATTTAGAGGGTATTTTAAAGGGTACTAGGGTAAAGGGATTAATTCCTCTGCCGGATTTCATACTTCACACAGTGAACTTCTCCAGTAGCTCGGGTGATTTCCAAAGAGATGTCTAGTTTAGTCCTTTGAGTCCAACTCTGCTAGTCAGTCTCAAGTAAGTTAAGGTCTTAAGCCTGGCTGTACTGCTGTCATTCTTTCATATTTTTATGTTATATATTAGATATTCTGATATCTGATATTAGGGATGTTTAAATTTAACAATATCATTCGGATATTTGGATATTTACATTTTCATGCCCATTTCTGTTTTTTAGATCTACATTTCCTTTGCCATCATCTGGCACTCACTCATACTTTTAATTTAATAATCTGTAATAAAATAAATAAAAATATTTTTATTATAACATAATTTGCTTATATGCTTATATGAACAACTGTTTATTTTATTAATTGTAATAATTTTACACATTTGTGAATATTACATGTAGCGTCTGCGTAGGATCATGCATGATAGTTGGACTGTTTATGGCTTAAAAGACCCCTTTTAGCCTTTTGACATTTGCATATAAATGACAGGTCTGGTCAGAGATGTTACGTTGTATAGGGGTTTTAAATTGCCAAATGGTTCTTCGCCGTCAAAGAAGATTAGAACCAGCCCCCACGGGCATCCTGCAGTCTGAGTTCAAACACATTCTACAACGAGCTGTAAATGGCCAAACGAACACACACACACACCCAAACTAACACCCACACACACATAAAGACATTTCTTTATTTTAGACTATAATTAATCAGTTATAATTGTATCTGGTATATGCATGTGTTGTGTGTACATTCCCTTGTTAGATTAGATGAGTTACCACTCGTTATTTGTATTAGTTAAAGCCATAAAACACTTATATTCAGGTGTATGTATGTATCTTTGGTTTAATCTATTCCAGATTATTGTTTCTTGGTATCAATGTTACCTGTTCTTCATTTCTCGGACAATGACGTACAGTATGTGATTGTGAAACGCATCATATGACTCGTACGATATTTTGGGTTAAAACTACGGATATTCCAGACCGGCCATAAAGCATGCAAATGAGCCATAAAACAAGAGACAAAGAAAGATTCTCCCGCTCAAAATCCATGCCTCTCATTGGCCAGCACACACAGAATAGAAATTCTCAAAAGCGATCAGCCCAAAATAACTTTGCTCAGAAAACTTCTTCTTCGTTTGAGACAACACCTTTCAGGACTCTCAAGACCTTCCTCTTGAGTTTTATTTTCCGGCAGTTTTTACTTTCAAGTAACGTTAGTCGCTGTGGACTTCTTCTTCAGAAGAACCAGAAGTAAAAACTTCCAGCTGACTCCTCACGAACTCATCAAAAGACCTCCGTTATCTACCGCATCAGGACTCTTTTTCAGCAATCGAAAACCAATGCAAGTAACCGCTTAAAATTATTCAGATGCGTGTTTAAATTTCAGTCCCTTTTAAGGTGATTATTGGATTCTTTGGTGATTTTCAAAGGTTGTGGTTAAGTGATGTGAAATACTGCCATTCTTTTCCTATTCTCTATCTTTTCCTTACTTTGTTTCATTCCGTGTATATATATGTTTTAGTTAGTTATATGTTAGATATAGTTTCATTTTATTAAATCCCTTATATTCACAACGAATTGTCTCTGTTTACTGTTCACAGTTCCAAGTCAATGAATGTTTGAACCCTTGCTACATTTGGCTAAGAATTACTGCTAGCATTGTACAAAGAAGGACAGTTTATTGTTCCGTGGCCAGAAAATAAATATTCCTTGAATTGATAAATGATTATATTGTCTGCTCGGTGGACGGACAGATCAAATAATTGTAATATTGATTCTGCTACAGTTAATTCGAAGATATAATCTAAATATTTATTATGAATCATAACCAGTTATAATTCGTCATAAATATTCCCCTTTTTTAGAGCTAATAAATAATAATAAACGTTACATACATATTGTATTGTTTTGTTTTACTATATTACCTGTGCTATCATCTGACACTCACTAAATCTTTAAAAACAAGAAGAATGTAATAATCTTAAAAAAAACTAAAATAAGTAATACATTTTAAAAAATAGATTATATTTAATACATTATTGTCATGCCCCTGGACTGTCTTTGTTGTGTTTTCCCTCCCCATGTGCTACATGACCCAGTTTCTCCCTCGTGTTGATTGTTCATGGATTTCAGGTGTGTCTTGTTTAGTTCTAATTACCCCATGTATTTAAGTCCCAGCCTTTGTGTTCTGTCTTTGGTCAGGTCTACTTGTTGGATTATGTGTGTTTACCCCTGTTCCTGTTGTGGATTTACCCCTGTGATTCTTTCATTAAATACCGTTTGTTATCCACGTCTCCATCATTCCTTCCAGCAGCGAATCGTGACAATTATAGTGTTGATATGCCTATTTTTTAGCATCTACAATGATTTTTTTTATAACTTAATATATTTAGTTATAAAAGTATACAATTGTAATATTGTCACCACTTTTTTTTGGTTAAACCAAATAGAAAAGAAAATAACCTGCATGGTAGAGGCGAGGGGATCTGAAAAATCACCTTTTCCTTACCAAAATAGAGCAAAAGCAAATGGAATCAGTCTAAATCTTTATCACTCTGGCTGCAGCCCTAAACTGTCCTACAAACCCCTGCAGTTTGGCAGGAAATGTCAGAGTGTGTCAATCAGACAGCAGCTTGATGCTATGTTCAAGAGACAAGCGTATTTGTGGGACAGGGTTACGACAAGGAACAAGGAGGGATGTTATATCATTTTTGACACATATGTGTGCAATATGATGGCTCGACGGTGTGTGTCCATGTCCATATCGTTGTGTGTGTGTGTGTGTTGAGAAGATGACTTCTTTCTTTATGGCAGTGCAGAGGCTTTTTGATGTCCCTGTGGCTGCTTTGGCAGTTCCAGGACCCAGGCTGAGTAATAGCGAATGACAGCGGGGAAAATGGTAGACGATTATGTGCGATGGGCACTGCTATTCTGCTATAGCACTGACAGTGGTTCAGACCGCCATACTTCAGTCAAATCACCGTATCATTTTTGTGCCATCAGCGAGGTTGGTAGAGATATTCTGTTCTCTCATTTCCCATCTTTTGTTGCACACCCTGCTGAAAACTGTTAGTCCAGGTTCACTTCATTCACCAGGATGCTCTTGATTTACACTACTAAAAATACTATTTTGACACTGGCATTTGTTTTTGTTTTATTGATTAGATACAATATTTCTTTATCTGATTTAGTATTTTTTTTTAAGTGCAATCTATATGTTATATGTAATAAAGCACAATCTAAAGAAACTTTATTTGCTTTGAAAGGTCTGTTTGCACTTAATAAATGATAATGACTTACTGTATGTAAAAAGCACAACCTTGTATTGGTGTACCTGGATTATAAAAGTTTGTCAAATATATAGTTTTTCTGCTGTAATACTGCATGCAGAAGTGGTGTAACAGTTCAGTGCATTCAGTTATTCATATATTTTTGCAGTAGGATAAGTCCATTCTTTACAGCTGCATTTTTATTTCCATACTGTTATTCCACACTGTTAAATGGTGTAGGAATGACTTTGAAATAATTTTCACACAGATATTGCCAGTAAATTACAAAGAAACTGCAAAGTAACACATCGAATTAAACCTAAAATAGTATTTTCTTGTAAAACATATTCCAATAATTTTTGTTTTATTTACAAACTTTAAAAAAAAAAAACTTTTTTTTAACAGTGAAACACATTAAGTTTAATTAAAACTGGGCTAAACAGATGAATAATAATAATAATTAAGATCTCTGTCTATATACAGTATGTAAAATTATATAATACAAATGTAATGATAATCATCATGATTATAATAATAACAATTCAAATGAAAATTGATAAAGTGTGTCATATTATAATATATTTTATTTGTCTATTTTAATTCTACTTTTGAAAAGTTTTTGATATGTTAAGTGTGAAGCCATTAGATGTATTTTTTTCTTCATAAATGGCAGTTACAGCACCCTATTATGTGTGATTGTGCAGAGATTGAGCTCACAGGTGTAATCATACGTGGTTACCCCATGCTGTGTCATGCCTGTAGCTGCTGAAGCAAGCTCAGAAATGATGCTTTAGGGTCCCATGGTGCCCCGCTTCAGGAACACTATTTCAGTTCAATGACTTCTAAATCAGCATGTTCCACAAGCACGCATAACATGTCGTGCCACCTTGATGCTAATGTCTGGATGTCGTGCATGATGTTTTTGAACAAAAATCCTTGTTGTTTTTGTAACCACTCTATAAGGTTGCATATCCTTTCTTTTGTTAAAGCATTATGGGGCTTTTTTCCCCTCTCGAGACTGAAGTCAGGCTTATTCCTGCTGCAGTAAATTGCAATAAAAGAGCCCCACCTGCTCTGTCTGCTTTTGGTTATTTCGATTATCCTCTGTTTATTTGTGCAACCCTGTTTAATATGAATGTTTTTTTTTCTCTCTCTCTCTTTTTTTATTTCGTATGACTCACATAAGATGACCAGAAATGTTTTTCTTTCTTCCTTGAACATGTCTTACCAGAAGGCAGTTCGGAAGTCCTCAGAAACCTCCTGTTAAAATAGGGGGGAAAAATGCTATTGAGCATCTCAGAAGCAACATAACATCTACAAAGACCTGACCATCTCCTGTAATCTGATAGAGTCCCATAGCAGCAAGCAGCGCACATTTCATGATAAGCAATCCTTCGTCTTTTTGAGTGTGGATGGAGCTTGACTGCAATGCAAGAAGACCATTATCTCTCAAAACAAAAAGACAAGATTGCATTTTTGACAAAGAAGGAAAAAATAAAAGATTCAAGACAGGGTGCGAAATAGATACCTGTGTATCCTATGAGCAAAATACAATTACTCGTATCAAAAACAAAATCTGTTGCCCTTATAAATCTCTCCAGAGGGGGAAAGAGATAAGCTTTCAATATGAGCTGTCTTTCTAATCCCACGATTAAATGAAACCACCAAGGATGGTCGTATAAATGTTCCCACTCTCATTGTCTCCTCAGGTACTGAGGGACGATCCTCTGGAGTCACATTTCTTATTTGGGGATGCATTTGGAGCGAGATAATGTGCAGAAAGACTCTTTCGATTGAGATACAAGCCAAGTGTAAGAAGAGTGCTCAGGGAGAGTACAGAAAGAGCTGGAGAGGGCTGGGGCAACGAGTCCAGTGTTTTAAATTTCAAAATGTCTCCTTGTCAAAGTTATAGGTGCATTAAGTGTGTGTTGACGGAGTGACATATTTAGTTCTTCGCTCACGGTAACTTGAGTTTTCATGCAGGAGACCGCAGACTTCATCTTTCAGTGCTTATTTTGCTTTGGCTTTGAAATTATGAAATGATGCCTCAATCATATTGATTTTAATTTAATTCACATTTCCAAATTTATTGTACATACTACTGTGTGACCAAAAATATTATGGTGCTGTCAAAATTGATGGTATTAGTTTTATTTCAATGTTGTTTATGTAGCCTACTCTTATAGTATTTATTAATATTTAGAATTAGCTTTTATTTTTATATTTTCAGATTTCAATATCATTTTAATTCAAGTTTAGTTTTAGTAATTGTTATGTTATGTGCTTTTGTCATTATTATTAATTTTTGGATTTGTATTTTTATTTCAGTTTTAGTAATGTTAGTACTTAACCTTATTTTATTTCAAGTTAGTTGCCAAGGCAACATTTCCAATTTTCATTTAAGTTTTTTAATCTAAAATTTTGATTTTATTTAATTTCAGCTTTATTTCAATTAACAAAAATTGTTTTACATAAATTTAGTTTCAGTTAACAATAACAACACTGGATAACTATTTAACTATTTCAGTGGCAATTCCGTATGTAACCATGGTTCCCCGAGGGAACGAGACGCTGCGTCGGAAAATGCTAGGGGAATGCCTTCAGCGATACCAAGCTCTGAATCATATGTGTAATCAGTCGAACGATGGGCGAGACGTCCGCGGCGGGTGACGTCATGACCAGGAAGCTTTAAAAGCACGTGAGGTGCCGCCGGCGCTAGCTTTTTAGGAGTGAAGCAAGCTCTAGTAGGGACGCCGGAAGTATGGCCTTGCGACGCAGCGTCTCATTCCCTCGGGGAACCATGGTTACATACGTAACCTGGAACGTTCCAGGTGCAGATCTAAAATGGGACGCAACCCCACACCATCCTTCTTCGGAACAATGAAGTACCGGCTGTAGAACCCGGAGTCTGCCTCGTGCGGAGGGACCACCTCGATGGCCTCCTTCCTCAAGAGGAGTAACTACTTCTTGTTCTAATACCCGAGCCTGCTCGGGACCCACTAGCGTGGGGGTGACCCCGTTGAATCGAGGCGTAACAACTATGCTTCGCTCGCAAGCAAACCACGCACAGGCTGTGTGTGTCCCCACTCGTGATATAACATTATCTTTGGGCAGGGAGGAACACACAACCTACAACGTGGCCTGCTCTCGCCCTTGAAATGCTTTGTCCTTGCATGAGCTTAGACATAGCTGGAGCTTATAGACTTTGGACAGACAACAATAAATAAGACTCACAGAACATAAATCGTGACCGACACACACAGAGAGCTTCGCTGAATGACAGAAAGCTAGCGCCGGCGGCACCTCACGTGCTTTTAAAGCTTCCTGGTCATGACGTCACCCGCCGCGGACGTCTCGCCCATCGTTCGACTGATTACACATATGATTCAGAGCTTGGTATCGCTGAAGGCGTTCCCCTAGCATTTTCCGATGCAGCTCGAGTTCCCGAAGGGGAACTTGTCTTAACCGCCCCCCCTCAAACAAAACAGCAATAATTTGTCAATGTGAAATATAACACAATAGTGTTTATGAGGAGATTTTTTTTGGTGGCTCAAACAGTACTTGGCAAGGCCGACAGTTTCATGCAATAAACTATATTTGTTTTCAGCGAGACGGCAATGGCGTCCCGTAGCAATTTATCACTCGGTGACGAGAACAACTGCACACAACACGGCTGGGTTACAAAGGGAGAATGTTCACAATCACACGGTTGTTCTCATGAATTATTTTGAGTTGTTGTTATTAGCAGCCTTTTCCTCAGAGAGAGAAAGCCACACTTATCAAGTCTAATTATAAAAAAATATAACAATTTCTATGAAATATCTCATACATTTTAAATGTGGCAGCAGTCTAGGGTTTCTTTGGCGTGCACTCATGTTACCGCAGAGCCATTAAGGGTTCCTCTAATTTAGAATTAAAGGGAATTAAAATGCACAAATATCTCTTGTATGTGTTTGTGAAACTTAATCACAGTAGGAGGAAAACTCCCCCGCAGTGTGTGATCCTGTGCCATGTTAACACCTCCTAGTGCTGTTTCAATTTCAAAGAGCCTTTCATGTTCTCAGGAGTGAGAAAAGGTGGCATACCCTCTATACTGCTGGATCAAAGCAGCACAAATCCACAAATGTCTGTGAACCAGCCAGTCATCCATCCCTAACCCCACTGTCCCGAAAAAAACTACAACAAAGCTCCCCAAAATATTTTACATTTTTGGTTTTCAATATAAAATCATTTGGTTTATGTAATTCTTAGATAGGCATGTAAAGAAGGGAAAAAACAGAATTGGGGCACATTTCAGGCTGAGCTTGAACCTCATATGCCATAGCTCAACTCTTCTGTTGATTTCTTCAGCGCCCCACAGAAGAGATTTTAAAATATATTGTTTTTTTTTTTGTTTGTTTGTTTTTTGGATTTCGAAACACGTGACGTTCTACTTGGAGCTGTTCACACCCTTGGACTCAGAACTATTGCACTATCAATGCCTAAACACAGTGCCTAATAAATCTGAGGTGGTCAGGTGGTAGTGGTAAAAGTTGTAGTGCTCAGAAAACTCCCAGTTCACAAGTTGTAATTACAAGTTCTACAAGGACGTGAACACTTTTTACAAGTTGGAATCTCGTAATAATGGTAATTACAATATGGTGTGAACGCACCTTTATTGCAGTATTATTTTACTATTATTTTACATACTATTATAGTACTTATAAAATAAAAGCTGATTTGAAATGGTAATATTTTTGGTATTCATTTAATTTTTAGTTTACATTTGCAGGTGACAACACTCAGGTGAGTACACAATGACAGAATTGTAATTTTTGGATGAAATATTCCTTTAAATTGTCTGTATATGATGTGTATTTGTATGATTCTGTGTTGTGATGTCTATAAAACAGCCAGAGCTCTGTATGAGCCCAGCTGTAATGAGTTTCCACCATCAGACTACCCTGTAGTGCCACCACTAACACCTTAGCAGAGCTTTGAATGATAGCAGTTGACATTGCCTCTCTTGAGGATCTATTTAAAGCACAATACATTCTTTACCAGGGTAAAACTGAATTTGGGACTTGGGAATATAATAGGAGGGAATGGGGGATAAAACTATGTGTGTGGTACTTGTGAATTTGAGAGAGGTCATGGCCTCAGTTGGCTCTACTCCCTCTTTCCGCTGATAATAAGCATCCCATTCGTTCTCTCCATCTGCTCTCTTCTTGTCCTACTGCCCTCCCACACATCCAGTACTAGGGTCCCTTGCTAGCCACCTGCAACATCTGTCTGCGGTGCTGCCACATGGTTAAGTGTCTATACTTGTAACACAAGGATTGCAGGTTAGGTCATATGGGTGGTTGGTTACTCCGCTAGTGCCCCGTTAAAGGGATAGTTCAGCTAAAAATGCAATTTCTGTCATTTATTCTAGGGCTGCACAGTACTGGAAAAAACTGACATTTCAATCATTTTTATTCTGCAATATATATTGCAGTATTAAAAATACAGAAATTTCTGCCAGATGACTTGAATAGTTATATGGAAAGAATAAATCATTCTAGAATTATTGGGTGATTTTGTTGGGGAGTGCATCTGCAGAGAAAATAAAATAATAATAAAAAAAAGAAAAATGTATTTTTATTTTGAAGACTTCTTTCCACGTGAGCCATCTTTGTAGCACAAAATGCTAAAAAAAAAAAAAAATTGGGAAAAACTTGGGTTCACACTTGGGTATACACTACGCAACATTTTTCAGTAACCATAAAGTGAACCATAAAGTTAAAAATATCAGTTAGTTTAAAGTTTTATTTTTATATTTTCTTTTTAACTGTTAGGTTTTATTAATTTTGTTGCTTTATTTTTCATTTATTATTTGTTTATTTAAATTTTTATTATTAATTTATTTATTATATACGTTTTTTTTATTTAATTTTATTTTAGTACATCAAGTGATTTTTTTTCCTTTTTTTATGGTTTTAGTTTTCATTGCATTTGACATTTTAGTTAACTATAGTAACTCTGTATAGTACACTGTAAAATTGCAGTACTGGTATTTATGTATCAATTTCTTTCTTTTTTCTTTTTTTATAAACATTAAAACGTCAGGCTTTTTTATTTTTTTGGATGGATTGCCGGTAGTTATATATTTATTCAGCTGAATCACTGCCTTTACGGTGACTATCGCAATAAGTCATATCGTAATATATTTTATTCCGATATATCATGCAGCAATAATTTACTTGTTGTTCCAGCCCTTTGTGACTTTCTGCGTAACACAAAAGAAGATACAGTTGTTAGAAGAGTTGTCTCAGATCTCAACCTTCCCTTTTGTGAAACAAATCTAAAACTTTTGTTTTGTTTTGTTAGTTGGCGTTCTTCTCAGAGGCTACCTGAGAAGCCGAGCAGTTGGTGACTCGAATTCCCGGGTTTTGAGGGTATTGGTTGCACTTCCTGCTGTCTGAAGACAGCTCTGCCAATGATGCAGTCTCCCTTTAGGCTGGCCCCCTGGTACACCACTCCTTGGAGTCCTGAAATTTGGCTCACATAACATCCTGCAGTGTCGTGCCACCCTTAGCACTCGAAGTCATTGTTGAAACAGCACGACATTGTGACCCCCTGTCCTCAAATGACATCCAGAACCCCCTCTGATCAGCTTCCTGCTGCGTCTCCATGAGCCCACAGTCACATGGAATATCAGCACAGCTCTTTGGGCTTGCCATTAAAACAAACATCCCCAGACACATCTCATGAGTGGAGGCCCACAACTCGCTTTTGCATCCCATTGGTACCAGCTCATTTATCAAACATGATTTTACAATTATATAATTTCTGGAGAACAGAAGGCTTTGGAAAACAGAAGCAGCTGCTGTCTAGTTCTTGTTTGTCAGTGGTGCTGAATGATTATGACTATTGATGTGGTTTTCTGTGTGAAAAATTGTAAATATTGACCGGCATCATTAGCAGTGAGCAGATAAATGTGTATATAATTATAAGAATGTGAAGCATGAAAGAGTGTATGCTATCATCTTTTGATGGATTGACCGCAGGCAACTAATCTGCTGGCATTCATTACGCATCTCTTACAGATGAACCAAATTTATTCTAAATATGTTTTTATCAACTCTGGTGATGATTGATTTCATTATGAGAGAAGATGGAGTAGACGTGCAGTTTAAATAGTGTTTCATTACTGGAGAAAAAAAGAGAAAATTAACTGCTATGTGACTATGAACACAAACAGCTTTTAAAAAAACAAAACATAAATTTACATGACTAAACTCTTCTAAAAGTGTTTAAATAACTTAAAATATAAAATATTGACAGAAATTGTAATTGGGAGTATTTTTAACAGTGATCGTTGATTCTTATTATTGATTCTTAAAGATGTCTTTTAAACTTCCAAGGTAACAGCGATAATGAGAGAATTCAAATGGCCAATAAGAAAATTCCTTTCAAATATGCCCGGCCCGTAGAGGAATGGCTTCAGGAGAAAGGTAACTTCCTCCTTTTTAATTACTTTTTATTTTATTTTAATATTTATAGACTTTACAATTTTCCTTTAGCTAAATTTATTTATTTATTATAAGATAAATAACTATATTGTATATTGTGTTGCACTCATCACATTTGTTTTTCTTTTGCCTTTTCAATGCTCATTGATCTTTGTGTTGATCTTAAAGTCAGACTAAATAATATATAGATTGTTTAATGATTCAGTATTGGCCTAGTAAACCTTTTATGAATGTTTCAAATGTAAACATTAAAACGAATTAATTCAAACATAAATTTCTCTTGACTTTCTGGCTGATATAAAGGAACGTGGACAGACAAGATATAGTGAAACACAAGAGCAGCTTGTGGCTGCACAGGAAGTGTCACCCATGAAGAAAACGACAGCATGATTATCGTTTCAGACATTAATTGTATATCATCAGAAGACCTCCTCATTATAATCACTGGAATTACTCAATAAATTAGGACTTTTTTATTATAATCATGAAGTGATGATTTCTGGACTCATATAAACTTAATTTTTTTCTGAATTGGTATGATCTGTGTCATGCTGGAGAGCTTTTATTCATAACCACAGGATATTCTGTCTATTATTTTCACTGATTCTTGAGACAAAACATGTATCACCTGTCGTTAGTTTTGAAAATAGCAACAATTCTGCATTAATATTAATCAGAGATGATTGCTACAATGTTCTCAGCACAAATTAATCCTTCTATTTTTTCATTATTTTATCAAAATTGTCTTAAATACAATGCGAAATACGTTTTACTATATCAAAATGTGTCCAACATGATTATTTGGTAAATTATTTATTCATTTAATTATGTCCCACGAATCAGTGATTTGTACATTATACCATGTGATTGTAACCAAGACACATTTTTCAGCATTTTTACAGTAAGAATGGCTCTATCATGTTAATCTTTCTATTATTTCAGAATGCATTCATATGCCAGTCATTTTGTTTTTTAATAGAATGGGTGATCTCTCCTCATAGAGACAATTATAGTAAAACGTACTTAGCTTGTAGCTAGACTCATTCAGGGACACATAATGGGTCTGGTTTATAGTCTGGCCCTCCAAATGTTTACTACGTGTCTCATGGTAGTATAACCCTGAGCATTTCGGAAGAAAATTAAGCCATAATAATCCAGCACAGCCATCTAAATCGTTGTACTTTGGTTGGGTAGGTTAAATGCCTAAAAGAGCCATGAATCTTGTTGCTGAACGAGATATTTTGTGCTCTTACCGACCCATAACCAAGAAATGTTCTGGATCTTTCTTGCATCCTCAGGGCGGCAGTTAACGATATTCAACACCCAGGCCACTATAACAATTGGTGGTTCAGACCGCAAGAGGCCATTTCAGGGCCAACTATCCGGTCTCTACTACAATGGCCTCAAAGTGCTCAACATGGCTGCTCAGGGCAACCCTAACATCAAAATCAACGGCAGCGTCCGCCTGGTGGGGGAGGTTCCCGCCGCAGGTTCAGCCAGAACCACGGCCCTCCCTCCAGAGATGTCCACCACCTTTATCGAGACCACCACCACCATGTCCACCACCACCACGAGAAAACACCGCACTCCACCCACAATACAGGTACGACCCCAGACATACAAACACAAAATCAAATGAAGACTTCATGGGGACCTGTTATATAAACTGCTGAGACTAGTATTATAAGTTAGTCATCTCATTTGTTTTGTTTGAAAGCCCGTTCACAATAAGAATGATAAATATAAAAAATAAAGATATTAGTGTCCAGCATTTCTAACATAATATAATGGATGTAAATCTTCTTTATCTGTGGCACAGTCTTTCACAAGCTTCATGGTCAATAAAGTCATAGTCTTATAAAATATTCTGTTACACAACGGATAATGACAATCGGTTTATTATAAACGCAAACTGCAGTTATGTCACCTGCTGCTTTAAATACTCGAGCTCTTTAAAGTTGAGTGGATTCTGATTGGCTGTCAAAGTTTTTTATCATTTATCAGTTGGAAAAAAATCGTTCTGGAAGTGATTCCAACAATAGTGTTCCTCTGTTATCGTATTGTTATATATTGATTTATAGTTGTGGTGTGAATGTCTCTAATCTCATAAAATTAGAACGACTTTTAAAACTATCTTTATTATAATCGTTATAGTTATCTTCCTTTGTGTGAAAGGAGGATAGAAAATCAATTGTTAATTGCTGCATAACTATATTTTTATACTTCTATTCTCAGACTTTGTTTTATTTTTAAAACTTTATTTTTATTGTTATAGTTTTATTGTTTTATTGTTATCGTCTTTGGAGTGAATGGGCCTTATGATGATTATAGCTTAAGTCATTAAGTTCAAAGTTAAATTGGTCTAAGACCGATTTTTCCCTGCTATTTTAACATATGCTGTGTTTATGCGACTGGCATGTGCTTTCGCATGTCTGCCTACATCTCCTCATCATTTCTGATTTGGGAACTACACCACAAATAACATCTGGCCCAGATTTACAATTCAAATAAATGAGGACACAAATTTGTTGCAACACAACATGGAAAATAAATCTCCGGAATGGATTTGTGGGAGGTTTTCTGCGCAGCTACACCTTCCGTTCTGCAGAGCGTCTCAGTGCTGCTGACAGTGTTCTCCTTAATTTATTACGCTCTCAGTTTGGTCCAATGATTTTCAGTGCGCTTATTTGTCAAGCTTAGACCTATTTCTTCAGCTTTGAGTTTGCAGATGCAAATTTAACTGTGGTATTGAAATGAGAAACAATGATTGGACCACGCCCAGGTCACATATGTCACATATGAGGACAGCGTAAACACATTGCAACAACAATACATTGTGTATGTGTGGGATGTCAAACTATAAATATGGAAAACAGAGGCTTTTGTTTCATTTAGGAGAAGTCACTCAACCAGGTGCGTCTGAATGATTTTCCAACAGTATGCAAACAACTTGTTCCAGTTGACGCGAGCACAAGCGGTGTCCACGACTTAATTTTATTAAGGTTGAGAGACTCTCTGACACGTTTTTGTTTTTATGTTTTTCATAACCAAAGAGAATTGTTTATAACTCTCCACGTCCTTTAGATAAAGACATGAGAGCGGGCGAACAAAGCCGCATTCGCACACTCTTGACAACCAAACAGAGTGCCGCCCACATAAAGTTTGACCGGGAGCCAATAAAACACTGTGGTTTGGCGAAATGTGATTAGACTGGCCATTTCATAGGCATCCTGGTACAAATTGAGCTGGTGGAAGTGATATTAAAGCCATCAGTCTCCTCTGTGTCTGAGACACATTTTGGCAAGGGACATTTGTAATCGTAAAGCCCCCACAGTTGACCGCATAAAGAAACTGTCAGTTCCTCTTCCTAGTCGGCACATTTGTTGAATTGAAATGCATCATTTTAATTAAGTAATTACATTTGTGGAAAATCAGTTGTTAAATGCTTCATAATTGAAAGAAAATGTGAATGATATGTATTATCATTGCTGTCAGCTTTATTTGTCATGCGCATTGTGCTTTTACTGTCAGCAGATCAGTGAAAGATGTCAGATGACAGCTCTTTTCTACCTTCAGGTAACAAGAATCAAGGATCTCTGTACTTGTTTCTCTGTATGGAAAAAGTATACACCCAAAACACAAGCTTCTTCCACCCCAAAATCAGACCTGTGGTCTTCAAGAATCTCCCACAGATGCCCGCGGCTGCTGAAGGATCTAAGGATTCTTCGTAGCAACTTGTGTGTTGCTGCAAGAGAGCAACCAACCATTTGTGTTGTGCTTTATTGTGTTTTCTTTTATATTCATTCATTCATAATATTTTAGCATTTAATCGTTTAATTATTCAATTTAATCATACAATCATTTATAATAATAATTTAACCACAGTCACAAAAAAAAAAGAAAAGAAAAGAAAAACTCTTTGGCTGACCTTGATTCAATCAGACAGTTGTTCCACATGTTGTTTGAAAGTGAACAGCATCAAAAAAGCATTTTGCATTTATATAATCGTTTCATTGATTCATTCATTGATCCTTCATTTAATATATTTTTTCATTGTTTTTCAATCTTATTGTGTGGTTTCAAGGGATATCAGTCTTCATGAGTAAGCCTTTTTTTACATCATTGGACAATGATGTGAAGCACTACATTTTCATTGCTTTTGCTTTGGTTTAATAACACTTGCTGGATTTGTGCTGGTCAGACAAAGCTTGACTTAGCAGTAAAACAGACACAACTAAAATTATAAACTCAAGAATAAACCTCTGCTCTTGCCTGGCATCCTCTGTCTGCATCTTGGGCTGATAGAAGACTGTTAATACAGTTTTGGGTACTACACAAAATGCATTAAACGCTGATACTGGGTACCAGACAAAACTCAAACTCAAAAAACAAAGCGGATATTTTCTGACATGATCCGCTATCCGGGGTTGGATCTGATATTCCTGACACGGAGACTCGATCTGGCATTGTTGGCAGGATGTCGGCATATCTAACAGTGCTAAAAGTGGTGTCCCAGTCCACAGCGAACCATGGAGATGGAAATTTCCATTTAGTTGACCGTGTCTGACTTTAGCTGGAAACCGTAGATGCTCAGCGAAGCATCAGACCGCATTACAATCTGAGCACAAACAGGCAAAACACATGCAAACGCTGCAGTAACAAGAGAGCATGCATCTGCCTGGAGTGGAGCCACGCTTGAGAATAAAACTATTCTCTGTGACGTACTCTGGAAAACAGCACTGCTGTGGGTCTTGTTTGGCTTATGAGGCTAATAGATGTTCGAGAAAACACAACCATAGATTGTTATCTGATCTAATGAACCAGTCACAGTCACATATTGTGTACGAAAGGGTGAAAGACGTGTGATGGTATTAGAGTGAGTCATTTTGTTGGCGTCACTTAACATGACTGGAATTAAGCTTTTGGAAATAGATAATGATACACCCACAGTTGTTTCTAACGTGTTTATTTATGTATTCATTTTTTTAAATCCTCGTCCCACGCTCATTGGCCCATCTTTAGATTCAGGCTTTCATTTTAGTCACTATTCCACTAAGACTGACACTTTCGCGTTTTGAATTTTTGAATTTTTCTTTGTCACGTCGATAACAAAATAGGTAAAAGCATCATACAGCCAATAAGCAATCATTGAAATGGTTTGTATATTAACCGAAAATTGGTGGTAAGATGTCAAGTGATGAGTTTGAAATGAGAATTAAGAGCAAATACAGCCCTCGCTTACAACCTTGAGGATGAATGGAGGATTGTAGGTACTTGAGTGAAATTAGCAGGAGGACTCTCATTAATTCCGATCAGTCTAGTAGGTCAACAGGCTGCTGGTCATGTTTGCTTTCTCATCTTCATTTGTGCAAACAGGATTGGTAAACAAGTGGTCTGTTACAGTTGGGGAAGGAATATAATTGTAAACTGCAATCCCCTACATGTGTTGGGACACGAGATCTATTTTTAAGCCATTTGTATTTGCATCGAACTGGAACAAGGTCTACGCATTTTATTCGGCTTAATTAAGACCAGGGCTGTAGAGACGTAGAGAAGCCAGGCTTGTGCGGATCTCAGCGTTGAACTCTTTCGAGGTTTGTTTAAGTACGCTCTGCTGTTCTTCAAAGAAATCCGTCTGGAAGAGAAGTCTTGAGAGACAGATCACAAGGAAGGGGTTTTCTTGTTTTAATCATGTTTAGGAAAGGTGCAGAAACCGAAAAGATATAGCTAAGCGTGACTTCTTGGCTTATGCTGACAGACAAACTACTCAGCATGTTGAGACAGTTAGCTTTAGAAGATTAGAAGCACAAAACATGTTGTTTTTTTTAAATAAAAATTAAAGAAAATTAAGGAGTTTAATATCTGATCATGTTCAAAAGAATCCCCAGCTAGGATGTAGTCAGGTTTAATGCGGAAGAAATTTGTAAAATTTACTTTTTCTTTACTTCGAGGTCTATCTTTATTTCATTAATGTATCCAAGATTATTCGCCAGGCTGGATTGATGATAAACCTCACACATGAGGGGTGTGTTTTCCTCTGGGCGTCTGAATCATTCATGTATGGTAGGTTAATTGAGCTGCACATATTTTCATATCAGAGGGGTGGGATGATGATATGTATTTCAGGGCAGCAATTTCATTTCATGTCTGCTGAAAGCTGAGGGACTACATTTGGTCTCATTCATCCTTTGGCCTCTAATAGGAGGGATTTTGGGCATTTATGGTCGTTCCATCCCAAAATCATCAAATCATTTTCCTTTGCTGTACTGCTGAAATGTAGTACATTAAAGAACTGTGTGCCAGAGGGGATCAAACCCTTAGTGAGACACAGCAAAGGATTTTATCTTCGAATCAGCCCTCTTTTAGCCATGCTGTCATAAGTGCTCTCTTTGCTTTAAACAGGATCCCTGGCAGAATTATTTAATGTGCTGGGCATTAGGATGGATAATGCATATTACGGTAGTGTTGATTTTATTAATGTTTCAGCTTATACTCTGTATAAGATCATAATGGAGTAAGACGGGACATGTTTTAGAGATGTTGTAAAGGTTAACGATAAAAGTGTTTAGAACTAAGAGCAACTGAATTGGACACATCAGGTGCATTTGAAGCAATTTTTAAAATGGACTGTGTATTTTAATATTTTAAAGAAGTAGTTCTCTCAAATATGAAAATTGTTCCACACTTTTTTCATTCCTGTGTGAAACACAGAAGAATAATTTATTTGACAAATATCTTGAATACTCTTTTCAATATCATGAAAATGATTTAGGACTGGGGCTGTTAAGAACACAAATGACAAAAAAGCTCCATTAAAGTATCATAATTGCTACTATTATGGTGCTATGTACTTATATTCTAAGTCTTACAAGCCATATGAATGATTTCTGTGAAGAAAAGGCTAAAAATTGAGTCATTTTTCACTCAAATAAAATTACAAAAAGAACATTGGTGATTGCTGATTCATGAAAAAAAAATGTTTTTTTGATTCAGTTCTTTTCAATAGATTGCTTTGTCCAGTTTACAAAACCAGTGTGAATCATTTATTATTGTTTATTATTAAATTCAACTCACTGGCTCAGTGATACGGTTGCAGGAGTTAACAGCCCACTGGAGGTGAAAATTATCAGTGAAATATGACTTAAATATCAGTTTGTTTGTCAGACAAACCCTTTTATGGCTTCAGAGGTCTTGGTCTAATACAGACTACTTTTATGATATTTTATGGTGCTTTTAATTTTTTTTCTTATGTAAACTATCCATATAATGCAATTTAAAAGAACTGCTTAATGTGATTTTTAGATTAATCACTACTGAATGCATAAATTATTATTTAGTCCAGTGGATGCAGATGGCTGGTCTTGATAAGTATTGATGCTCCTGTTTTTAAGTTGTAAAACACTGAATCTAAGACAGGTATGTGGCCAATTCCGGGGATTGTTATCTGTCACCATGCATCTGCTGTGCACAGCAGCTAGCATCTCTTGCTGTGTTGTTGCTGGGAGGACATGTCGAGAAACAAATGGTCTGTGCAGTGCTGCTTCAAGTCCAACACCTATTGTGTTTTATTAAGAGACGCACAACAGTTCTTCTGTGACTTTATAGGTAGTATTTTCACTTCCACAATTTAGCAAAATCAGACAATATTGTGTCTAATATATACCACAATATTAACTTCTTATTATTGAATTGTTGTAAAGAAATATCACATTTGCAGCTGGTAACTCCTCACCTCCCACGAGCAAATCAAGAGTGTGATAGAATACACGCTGCTAGACAACCTATTTCTGAATCACCATTCTGCTCTACCTTACTGCTGTAAATTATTTAATTGGAAGGTTCATTTAATTAGATCTGTTTGGTTAGCTAAATCAGACTGTCTCATCCATTCAATTAGGTGCCAGTGTGCTACCTGTACGCTCTGAACATGAGAGCTGTGATCGCACTGTATTTATATCAGTATGATTCAAATGCTGTTAAAAAACAAAACAATTAGACTTTCTTTGCAAAGTTTAGAGCCTATTTTATTTTTGTATGCAGAAATGCCTCCTTCAGTTCAGTGTTATGATGCTCTGTTCTAAGTCATCATGACCTCAGAAATGGGTGGTTTCCCACTGATAACTACACCAGAATTAGCTGTGTTCTCACTCATTACGAAATTAGCATTAGTTGTGTTTCCATTAATTATGACATCATTATTAATTCTGTTCCTAGTGGTTATGACATCATAATTAGTTATATTTCCACTGATTATGACACCAGAATTAGTTCTTTTCACACTGATTGACATCAAAATGTCTTTTTCCACTGATTATGATATAAGAATTAGTTATTATTCCACTGATTATGACATCATAATCAATTCTGTTCCCACTGATTGTGACATCATAATTAGTTATTTTTCCACTGATTATGATGTCATAAATAATTCTGTTCCCAGTGATTATGACATCATAATTAGTATTTTTTCTCACTGACTGTGACATCAGAAATTGTTAGTTTTCCACTCATTAGGACATCAGAATGACTTTTTTTCACTGATTGGGACATCAGAGTTAGTTCGGCTCCCAGTGATTCATGCTAAATCTCGACATCAAGCATGTTGACTATACCCACGTCTTAAATCAAAAAGAGGCATAAAAACATAACAGGAGGAACTTCCTAAATCTCAAAGATTATTCCAGCATCAGCACTTTCCTTGGTGCTGTATAATCGATTAGGACTGAGGGGCTCCTGTGAAATGAATGATCTGGCTTCTGTTTGGAGCGTAAATCACACGCTTGCTCCTATATCTACAGGATTTACATGCACAGACTTTTGGCAGAGGATGTGCTGATCCTGTGTCATGTGCATTTCGACTTTGATTTCATTTTGCAGATTTTGTAAATATGGGCTACTCGGTCCAAAAATAAATAAATAAATAAATAAATGAATGAATAAAGTAATTAAAAAAATAATAATCTGAGAAAAAGAACAAATTTCAGCATTTAATATTTTGATACCAGTCATGTATATGAGATAACTATTTTCCTCTGTCTGTTTTTTTCTCTCCATATTTGACACATATTTTAAGAGTTTTTAACAGTTCAGCACTGAGTGAAGATAAAGAACGTCAATGTTTGAAATTGCAGGTTTAGCTGGGCTGCACATGACTTGATAATAGGCTTTCAGTGTTAATGTATTTAAGTCTGTTCTTGTGTTCACACTGCACTTCTTTCAGTGTTATTAATGAAATGTACTGTATTGTTCACACAAGCTGCTCTCTGACCTCAATTAAATCACCCTGCGAGACAAGCCAAATGGAATGAAATGAATCAATAGAAATAGGTGATTTAGGGGGTCTACGGGTCAGCAGCACTAAATTTGTGAAGCTTTTCATCAAGCACTGAGACTATTAAGCTTTTATGCCTCAGAAATGTTTATACTTACAAGAAATGTCTTGTATTAAGTCACTAAATTATGCAAGACTGTCAGCACAGTAATTTAAGGTGAAGAAAAGTGCAATGATTTTGGTGTATGACCCCTTTTAACCCTTAAAGAGTTTCTCCCAAAGCTTGCAGGTGTCATTTTGCCAAATATGATAAAACCATGGGTGCTTGAGTACATTTTTATGGATTTCATCACTGAATTTAAAACGAGCATGTTGGGTTAAATTGAAGCGGTCACATTCTTGCTGTATTTTGAGAGACAAATGGCAAGAAAAATTGTTCTTTGAGAAGAAAAGCCAATTTTAAAAAAAAAATCAATAAACAGATGATTCTTGATTTATTTTTTATTTGTACAAAATACATTGTTCTTTAAATAATGTGTAATTTCCTTAAGACTGAAAATAAATTGAACGGATTTAACCGGGTTTGCTTATCTGTCAGACACCATGAAGCATAACACTCTCGGCTTTGAGAAGAGTGAAGAAACAAGCTAATCTTCCAGGAGTTCAATATTAAGTTCCCGTCACTGACAGACTGGGCGTGAGAGATGGAGGGGAAAAGATTAGACTCTTCAGCACAGATGAGGCTTATATGCCACCAAAACACATTCTCGCATTGTTAATATGTGGATTAGGCCATTTTCTCATTCCCAACAGAAGTATCAATATATGATTCTAAAATGGCATAATGCAGCAGCTCTCCATTGCATTCTCGGCCTGTATCAACACTGAGCTCGTGTTTTTGTGAAAGAGGATATGAAAAGCGGCTTCTGAGATATTCTGACTGATTCCGGGATCTGTACGTACCTGTGCGTTAGTCTGCGTGTATCCACAGACATGCATATTCAAGGCGGCCATTGTATTAGTAACATTTTCATACCGAATATCAACCGTGGGTTCTGTTCGGAGCGGTTTATGAGATTAAACGGAAACCTGAAATAATTTCACGTTTTCTCCACAATCAGTCAATTACGTTTCTCATTGCTTTCTGCATCTGTGATATCCTCCTGCTCCTTCAGTCACGAAGATGAGTTGTTTGCCACACTAAATATAAATTCAATGAATAATTTTATATTCACATAGAGCGATATTCCACATCCCGCCAGTGTGAAGCGCCACCTCCGCCCAGTCTGATGTGCATTCGAATGGTTTTTTGCACCATTTTCATACCAAAACTGGGAAAAAAATAAAGTCTTTTTTTTCGAGCAAAGTCCACCAAGAATATAGAGGGAAAACATTTTATTATTCCATCAAACCCAATCATATTTATGACCTTGCGCTTTCACATGGGAGAGCGCTTTCCATTGCTCCCTGTGTTATTTAAAATTTCATAAACCTGGTCTACGACAGTACTTATTTTGCCCCACATTCTAATCTGCTCCTAATAAAGACATGCCAAGCAGAGGGTGTGAAAAACGAGCTCACCGCGGCAGTTGGCATGAGTAAGGGAGAGAGCTGGGGATAAATCAGAGCGGGAGACGTTGGAGGCACACAGATAAACACAGTGCCGCTGTGTGTTTGGTGCTCTCCTCTCAGCGGCAATGATATACAATGATGGGAAATCCATGCAGACTCTCGAAAGGGCGAGATGGAGGTGACTCGTATAAATGTTTGACGTGAGCAGTTTTTCCAAATAAATGTTTGTAATTAACACCCAAGATGAGCTCAGCAAACTCATTCACTGTCTGTCACCGGTGAATTAATGTTTATTGACAGGGAAATAATGACACTGACTTATGAGCAGGCTTACATGAATTGTGTTCCTGCAGAGCTCCTCGGAAGGTTCTGTCATTTAAAAAATGCCCTAAATCTCAGACTCATTGCATATTCATTTATTACATTTTGTGGCTAATTTGATTATGCTTTCAGCTGCTAATAAGAGCGTGGTACTCTCAGCTTCATTTAAAGGAATAGGTCTCCCGAAAATGAAAATCATTTTATTATTCCACCCTCATCTTGTTCTAAATCCATATATTATTTATTAATTTGCTTACATTTTTTTTAAAACGTATGACTTTATTTATTTCTTGAAAAACAAACTTTGTATAGTTTAGTTCATATGGAAAATGTTTTATGACTTTTTAGAAAACCTTGCTGGTAACTAATTTATAAAAAATAGTAGATAATGAGAGTAAATAAACAATTAAGAGTGTGTGTGTGTGCATGTTTATGTGGTTTATGAGGACACAAATTCGTATAATAACATGGGTATGACATAGGTATTACAATGAGAAGGTGATTTATGTGGACATTTTCAGTGTCCCCATAATTCAAAAGGCTTATAAATAATTCAGAATGAGTTTTTTTGAAAATCTAAAAATGCAGAAAGTTTCCTGTGAGTGGTAGGTTTAGGGGTAGGGTTGGTGTAGGGCAATAGAAAATACAGTTTGTACAGTATAAAAACCATTACGCCTATGGAGAGTCCCCATAAACCATAAAATCAAACCTGTGTGTGTGTGTGTGTGTGGGTGTGTGTGTGTTTGTTTGTTTGTTTTTATAGTTTATTTTTGAATTCATTTATTTTTGTTGTTTTAATGGAAATCCTCATTACTGTTTATATTTTGTCCTTGTAATGAGCAATAAATTATTACAAAAATACTGACTTATTTATTATTATTATTGTATTTTTTTTTTTCAAACTCTATTAAAATAGATACTTTCAGTCTTTATCGGTTTGTCAGAAAGGTTGCTGTCCTTTTTTTTTAGGCCTTCTTGGATGTTTTTGGTCATGCACCTTCTTACCATACCATTTTGTTGTAACATTTTTTTTTTAATCAGATTTGAGTCCACACCACAAATTTTACTTTAAATTGGTGCAGAAAAAATGCATCTGGACTTACAGTATATATTGCAAACATTATCTAAAAATGCTCTTCTGCGTTATGGTGGTACAATCTAATGCATTCAAGTCTCTCTTTTGTTTGTCTATTCTCCTGTGTGTGTGTTTCACCGTATTATAGACCACGGATGACATGGTCTCTTCGGCTGAATGCTCCAGTGACGACGAGGACTTTGCTGAGTGCGAAGGACATGCAGGTGGGCTAGGTCAGTTGAATTTTGCTTGCCTCTATGTGGTGGCCTTTCGTTTGCAACTGAGGATCAGATCCTCAAAGCATCGCCTCCCCCCATGGATAGAAAAAGTGTAACTTCCTGTCCAATCCAACCCATGTACGCCAATATAGAGACATGGATATACAGTAGTAGGATATCTTAAGTAATAATCTAAACAAAACAGAAATAGGCATGGTTCTCTAATGCTTAGTCCATTCAGTAGCCTTGAATCAGAGCTAATCTCAAATCATTCCCCCAAAACTTTTATTACGAGCTACACTTGGCCATGGGGTTTTCCGAAGTGGTTAACATGGTCACACTGATTACTAATTTTGTCCCCAGTGCCTATTATGAGAGCATACGTACAAAATTAGTACAGAAAAGTGACATGTTCTCTGCATTGATGCTTCAAAATGTATCATACTGAGGTTTTTTGCCATGTGATAGTGGACTGCATTTTGGCACATGATACATTTTGACACTTTGCTTTCAGCCTTATAGTAGAGTGATATCTATCAGATTAATTGCTGTTGAAGCAGTCTTTTCGATTCCTTTCTGTTTCCTCATTTCAAGAGGTTTGATTTAAGTTAACTTGTTATAATAGAGAACAGATATCATCGAATTTCTGTGTACAAATTTTTGTTTTGTGTCGTTATGCTTATTTTTAACGATATAATTTTGCCTCAGTGTGAACAAGTTGTTCTGCTAATATTTCCAACCCAAATATGAAAAATACAATTCAGTGATTAGAAAAAAAGAGATTGATAGTGAGAAAGAGAAATATTTGAGAGAAGTTGGGTATTGGCTTTTTATTTTTTATTTTTTTTACATAATTGTAGCTTTGAGAAAATAGTCTGTCATGTCTTTTGTGGAATATGCACATTTTTTGATTGCTGTTATAGATAATCAAAATGTAATTCCTTTGCAAATTATGATTCCAGTCAGAGAGGTCAAATGAATCTCGTTATAATTTGAGTAAAACTCTACCACTTACAATAATTGGGTGTTTCTTCAACTTCGGGCACTTTTTATATCCTATGGTTGATTTTTATTAAAATGAACAGATATCATGAACAGATTTTTTTTTTTTCATATAAAGGTCACGTTAAAATATATTACTAGTCTTGGAAAGTTTTTACCATAGCTTCACCATTTATTTTAAATTAGTTTTACACTTTTTCCAGGCGTTCAATCTTAAAAAGGTTACTCATGTTAAAATTATTCAGTATTAATTTATTAATCTAAACAGAGCAAAATAATAATAAACATCTAAATAATAAATATTAGATTTTTCCCCCCTTATTTATATAAATTGAAATAATAAATAATTGTCTAAATGTTGTACACAATTATATTTATAGACGTTTTTATTTTATTTTTTCGATTTTTTTTTTTTTGCACCACAAAATGTTATGAAATGCATTACATTATATGAAAGGTGGTGTTTTAGAAAAATGTCAGAAAGTAATTTGGTTACAAATGACTAAATAAACTAGCAAAAGTCTGAAAAGTGCGTTTTCCACCAAGTCTACAAAGCCAGATGTTCCCCTAATTGAACAAACCCCCAATTATACATTTTCCATGTTGGAAAAGCGAACCAGCACATAACAAGAAGAACAATGTGCGATCATATAATTTCCAGAGGCCAAAGCCATTTCATGGCTTGTTAGTTTTATCTATTGGCCTGTAATGAGCACACTATCTTTTATCACAGAAATGTGCAACATGTTTATTGTGCTCCATTGGATGAAAATGTATACATTTAATTTTTCATGCAGACATGACAGGCTAGTTATCTGCTTTGTTTGTCTCAACCTGTTCTCACCCTCTGCAATTCTTTCAAATGTCAATGCCAATTTCTTCCAAATGACATTCATCGGTTTAGCGGTTTGAGAACAATATCCATCTTTCTGGAATCTTTATGTACTCATAAAGAAAGCTATTGGCAGGGTCCCAATCATCCAGTCACGTTTACACAGAAATTCATGCCATTCTAACCTCTACATCAGTTGATGTGTAGCTGCATGAGACATTACCGCTGCAGGGGTGCGTCCTCGTATTCAGAGAGTATTCTGTACCGCATGCGTGGGGTACTTCCCCTTGATTTGTCCTCTTAATTTCATGAGCTTGTCCGTGGTCAGTGTTATTTTTGGTGAAGTCCTCATCTTTTTCCCAGCTATCCAAAAGCAACATTCCTGTCATCTCGCCTCATCTTGTTCCGCATGATATTTTGGTGTTGAAATCGATTTTTCCTTCATTTTTCTCAAGCATCTGTACCATCTGGGCTTGACCTTGAACATTGTCATTTTGATTAACAAAGCAAATAACAGGCAACAAAATCTTTTCTTGCCATCCAAGGAGTTTTTTGAGCTCAAGTATTGATGTAATCTTAAGAAAGTTGTGTTTTAAGAATGACCAACATCCTTGAATGCCCTTTACTTCCTCCTCACATGACTGAGCCGGTCTGCATATGAAGTCATTTTAGAATGCAGATGGCATAGAAAAAGTTTTATTGCCACAAACCGTGCACTTCAATGTCACGCTTTCTCAAGCAGTCATTTGTGGCATGTAATATTGTAGCTGCTAGTCAGAGCCTGTGATAAATCATTGAAATCATTTTAAAATGACAAGAATAACATCAAGAACAAAATTGCATCTCAAATGCAAAAACAACCCAATTTGATAAAAAAAAAAAAAAAAAGGCACATGATGGTCAATGAAAAGGTTCCAGATCTTGATCTATCTTCTTGTTTTTTATTTGTTTTGTTTTTTCAAATTTTGAGAGTTGATCTTGATGAACAATTGACGTTTTAAAGAATGTTTCCAAACTGCATGGCGAAGAAGTTGCAGTTTAGGGTTTGTCAGATTGTCAGTGTTAGAGTTTTGTTCTTTTTCGTAGATGGGCATGTATATGCTCATTGTTTGTATATCCCCATCCCTTCCTTACAGCCAAAAACGTTAATGCTGCCCGACCGCTTCGTACTGCCTATACATGGACATGGCAACTGACTTACACAATCACCCCCATCATTATCATCTCCTATGTAGTATGTTCATAGGTCCAATTCCCTTGTCACAACCTACCTTGCTTGTCGGACCGAGGCAGCGATGATTGTGATGATGATGATGATGGCTTGATGATATCTGGGTATGGCTCTGGGGAAGCATACGACTCTAACCTGCCCCCTACTGATGATGAAGATTTTTACACCACCTTCTCCTTGGTAACAGATAAGACCTTGTCTTCGTCGACCTTTGAAGGTGGCTACAAAGCTCACGCGCCTAAGTGGGGATCCAAGGACTTTAGACCTAACAAAGTCTCCGATTCTGGTAGGACTACTACCACGTCTTTTTCCCCCAAGCTGAGCCGCTTCACAACCACGTCCACGCCACCCAAACTGCCCGCGGGCAAAATGAATCACAGGGAGCTAAAGCCCCAGCCCGACATAGTCTTGCTTCCATTGCCCACTTCCTATGAGGTAGACAACACAAAGCTGAAGAGCCCATTAATAACCTCCCCCATGTTCCGTAATGTACCCACAGCAATCCCCACGGAGCCGGGCATCAGGCGGGTTCCGGGGGCCTCCGAGGTGGTCCGTGAATCTAGCAGCACCACCGGAATGGTCGTCGGGATAGTTGCCGCAGCCGCTTTGTGCATCCTAATTCTGCTGTACGCCATGTATAAGTACAGAAACAGGGACGAGGGATCCTACCAAGTGGACGAGACCAGAAATTACATAACCAACTCGGCGCAGAGCAATGGAGCAGTCATGAAGGACAAACAGCAGAGCGCGAAAAGCAGCAACAAGAAACAGAAAAACAAGGACAAGGAGTACTACGTGTGAGAATGTCGCCCGTCGCTTTGACAGAACTTTGAGCTGTTGGGCGCTGCGCCGAGAGAGGGACAGGAGCCGAATCCCGGCGCTATGCCGAGAAGGCGAACTGTACCATAAAGCACACTTACAACCGTAAGAATACCACAAAGGTAAAATAGCAAACATTAGTGACCTTATTCCTCTTATCTGGTCGGAGACGTTATCAGTGTAGAATATTCCACAGCTACATCATAATCCTAAGTGACTTTTAGAGGTATGTGAACCTTGGCGTAAATCTCGTTTTTCTTTTCTTTTGTAACTCTGTAAAAAAAAAAGAGGAGAACGTTTTAAGCATGTAAGAGACACATAGTGCTGATGTCCATAACGAAAGTGGGACCCAAAAAATGTTGTTCACGCGAAAAAACGGACTCCTGCCAACAAAATAAATAAATAAATATATATAAATAAATATATATATATATATATAAATTCTATATATGAGAAATTTGTATTGTTTATACATTACATGTGGTGTCTTATCATTTTTTGCTCTCTGCAAAAAGAAGAAAAACACATTGTAATAAACGAAGACCTGTCACCAAGGCTCTGACAGCACAGCACTGTTAGGATTTCCAGCCGAAACTGATCATTTTAATTGTACAACCAACTGTAATATTGCAAATGTGTGAGTTTCCAGAAAGACAGTGACATTTCCTTGTCTCAGTAAAGCGACTGATTGTAGTGCATGCCATGCCATCCTTCGCTTCGATCACATCTGCCCACCGAGCCGATCCGATCATCAGATAGACCTCTCGTCCCTCAAAGCGACTCGACAAGAGAACGTGTCGCAGATTGGAACTTTTTCAACCGTATGTATGTTGGTCCATTTGCTCTCGTCTCTTTTTTATACAGCTGTCTGGTGCAGACTGGCGCAGTGCTATGATACTGTTAAAGGATGTCTATACGAAAATAAATCTAATGTGAAGAGTGTGAAAAAAAAATCTATCTGTTGTCACAGTCGACTGTGTCGAATGAGAAATTTGTTTACATATTTTATTACATGATAGCGGTTGTACTTTGTAGGTAGATGATGTACATACGAACCTGAGTTGTATTTTTTTTAGTAATTCTATTGTACAGAGAGATCATTTGATTATTTATTCAGTGTGTTTCGTGCATAAAAATCCGACACTGTCGACTCATGTGAAGGAAGAAAAAAATATATAGTACACACACGTTTTTGTAAGGACAAGCAGAGAATATTGTTAGATTAGAGGTCTAATCATTCTCGCAGATGTTTCTAAGTCTAAGCATGGATATTTGACTACTTGAAGCTGTCAATGGAATACAAGACGCACTTAATTGTACCAAGGTTTCCTTGTTATCAGTTGTTTTATTTATAGAAGAATCAAAGAAATATGTAATAAAGACAGACTAATATGGATATGGACATGCAGCTCAGATAATTAATGTGATAATTCTACAAAAAAAAATTATTACTTCTTTATTTTTCTTATTTTGTTCTTATTTGTTCTACCAAAAATATGATGTGAAGATGTGCCCATGTTATTTTTTTATCTTAATTTTCTGTTCAACCTCATGTGTGCTTTTATTATTTTCATTTATGACGTCATAGTCATGTAGCTTCGCTTCAGAAAATAATTGGCAATGGTCTATAATAAAACATTCCATGGAGGTTGTTCATACCAGGGTTGCCTTAATGTGCACATATCTATATACTCTCTTCAGTATGTGCGGCGATACATATTTTTCTATCGTCTATCATGCTGGATGGCACATACAATTTAATTTTCTGTTCTGTTAGGACCTTTTTAATGTGTTCAAGAGACTTGGTTTGAAAATATGCCTTTCCTAGCATACTTTTAATGCATGCCTCACTTTGTTTTTAGCACAGAAAAGGTGAGGTCGTCATTTGTATGGAAGAAAGATTGCATTTCAGTAGTCAATCAGAGAGCAAAAATGAATCAATATTCATCAGATGTTGTACAGTATTTTCTTGGGAGATGCAGATTTATAAAAGAGTACCCACAATGACCTGTTAACAGCATACGAGATCCTAAGCACTAAATATTTCTCTTTTAGTTACCAAGGCAAGACAAAGGTACAAATCAGAAGCTGTGACTTCTGTTGTGATTTAATTGTTTCATTAGATATGGTAATTAAAGTGTGCCTGACTATAAAAGAAATTAGGAGGACTTTTAATATGCTATTGTTCAAGAACAATATGATGTTTGAAATCCTGATTAGGAACAAAAGCATCAGCTTCTGTATGCACGCAACATAAAAACTGGCAGACTGATCATATGACAACCGTTTTCTACAAATGGTGAGAAGGTGAGAAATGGTCATTTGTTTTTGAGGATACCATCAAAATGTAAACTAATCACTGAAATTAATATGAATGTTCAATTCCGTTTCAGCATCATTGGATACTTTCAGTTTTGTCGGATACACTCATGCTGACAGACATTTGGAGCAACAAAGTGACCAGAAGTCATTCATTTTCAATGACAGTTGTCAATTTCCAGCTTCATGGGTCACAGTGACTGTTTTGACATGATGTGGGTGTGTCCAGATGCAAAAACAGTTGATAAAAGTTTATGCAAATGAGCAGCAACTACCTCAGTGGTAATTTTTAGCAACAAAACAACTGATTCATTGTCAAAACAAAATGGCATATATTTTTTTTTTACGGACAGTACATCTCATTTTTCAATGCTTTGACTACTTAGTGTATACAGGTCATCACTGAAATCACCCACCAACAGACAGTGTTGGGAAGGTTACTTTGAAAATGTAATAGGTTACAGATTACAAGTTACCCTACTTAAAATGTAATAAGTAGCGTAACTTTTCAATTACTTTATTAAAGTAATGTAGCTGATTACATTTGATTACTTTTTGATTACTTTTCTAAATTTCTAATGTTTTCAACTGTTAATCATTTTCAAGCATGTAAACCAGGCAGGGTTAACCTTACAGTAGTACTGAACACTGATTACTGTCAGACTTTCAAAATCCTTCATCACTTGAATTAAGATTATAATATCTCAATTTTAAAGGAGACATCGCATGCAAAATATCTTCGTTTGCATATAAATGTGTCTTGGTAGTGCATAGACAAAACCACTCTACAATGATAAAAATCCATTCACTCCTTTGTTTAATCCCCCAAAAACCTAAACAGTTATCAAGCCAAAATTATGTCATATTGCTCAGGCCCCTCCCACGACGGCTGACGTACTGTCGCATCATAGCATATTTCCACCCTCAGCCAGTTATACGAAGTGCGCTAACGAATACACCTAAATTAGTTTATGTCTGCACAAATCATTTTGCTCCAGACTGCTTTCTGAATGAGGGACAATTCAAGGCAGATTTTGTAAAAAAGTTCAAACTCAAGGATGGATCAGTACCCATCGTTCATGATCCAGCTGCACCTCCAGAAGTAGTAAGTCTCACACTTTATATATTTTTTATGATTATTTGCTCTTCCACAGAAGAGAGGAGCGGGGTGAGCAGATCTTATTATCATGTAAAGAGATATGCACCGAAACTAATCTCTGTGAACAGCGCTGTTTTTGACAAGGTAAAAAGGGTGTTGTTTTACACAACCACTGAGACCATTTCAAGAAGACCCTAAAGAATCATACCATCCTGACTACCAGGAAAAAACTGTTTTGTGAATTTAGTATTTTGTCATGTCAACATTTTTTTGAAAAATGATATTTTATTCATATGTTATGCCATGTCCTCTGTAGAGGACATCGGGACTTTAAGTCCTGTTTTTTTACATTTCAATAACAAACCTTTATAACACATGACTATTAAAGCTGCAGTAACTTAAAGCTCTGTAACTTTTGGCGCTCTAGCGGTTATTAAACAGAACTGCGTGCGTCTTGCGGAAGAAAATTGTAGCCGGAGCTACTTCTCTAAGTTTATGTCTATGACAAATCACGCAAGTACTGGGTTACTCCACAGCGGTACCTACCCAAATCAGTCTAAAATAGTCCAAATATATACACTTATTATAGGCGTATCGTAGTGATTCAGGACAAGCCAAAAACAAGGTTTGGAAAATGGATTTATGGTGTACTCGCTTATTATATAAATTTGGTTGATTGATAAATTATTGATTTTAACTGTTTTTTCTTTTTTTTTTTAGGCTGAGTTCCTGCAGTTTTAGAGAGGAAGGATGTGCTGTTCTGATTTCAGCTCTGAGATCAAACCCCTCACACCTGAGAGAACTGAATCTGAACTGTAATAAACCAGGAGATTCAGGAGTGAAGCTGCTCTCTGCTCTACTGGAGGATCCACACTGTAAACTGCAGAAGCTACAGTGAGTGTTATTATATTATTGAACACAAAAAATTGACTGAAAATACAGCCAAACAAAAACATTTAATGTTAAAGGGATAGTTCACCCAAAAGGAAAATTCTGTTGTTAATTTAGTAATCTTCAAGTAATTTCAAAACAGCATGACTTTCTTCTGTAGAAAATAAATATATTTTGAGAAATGTTTTTTTTCCCCACAGTAAAATGCAATGGTACCAAACTTTGGTTGCCAACAATATTAAAAATGTCATATATTGAGTTTCACAGAAGAAAGAAGGTCATACAGGTTAGAAACGACAAGCAGGGAAGTGAATTATAACCATTTGTAACCCATGCTGGCAAAATTAGTTGGAATGCGCACAGGCTCATTTTGAGCTACAGACAAAAAAGTGAAAAATGTTGATTTTGGTCAAATTTCAGGTTTTCTCAAAAATAAGTTCATTAAGCCCTTGTCTAGCAATCCCAATGCTCCAAATAGTAATTAAACATCTAATATTATTTGTACGTTTTCTGAGCGGATAACCTTTATCCCTGCTCGCTTCTTGCACTGCTGCTCACTGATAATGAATCGCGCATATAATCAGCTTCAGTGTTACTTTAACACTCATTTAGAGTGGGAGCATATATGCTCCGAGCAGTGTTAATTTAACACTCGGGAATTTACTGTGTAGTAGTCATCATTAACTAAGCATTAGCTTTTCATGACTTCATCATGTGTGTGGCCCCTCAACTAAAGTGGTGATTTCATATACCATGAACTTTAAGTGCCTGTATATCTGACTGCCAGGGAAAAAAATTGTGAATTTAGTATTTTGTCATGTCATTACATTGTTTAGAGCATAAGAAAAAATTTGAAAAATTATATTTTATTCATATGTTATGCCATGTCCTCTGTAGAGGACATCGGGACTTTAAGTCCTGTTTTTTTTTTTTTATATATATATATATATATAAAAAGACATGAATAGACATAAGGCAAAAGCAGTGAGATTTTTGTTTTAATCAGAAATCAATTTTTTTTTTTATTCCAAACTTTATATAAAGATACTTCTCAACCATGTTATGAAAGATATTTAAAAAAAATAATAATAATTTTCTTTGTGCAAAATGTGTGTAAAATGGCCATAAACGAGTTTTTGCATTATATACAATATATCTATAAACTGTATCTAATTTGCATATTAATGTGTTTTTGGGGCAACATAGAATGAACAAATAAGTGCAATAATGGGAGTAATAATTAGCAAGATTTTAATATCTCATATTTAATAGGAGTATTGATATATAATTTTTTTCTCTATTCATTTGTTGTGTCTCCCAAAATGTGTAATAAACATGCTTTAAGTCCTGGTGTCCTCTACAGTGTATGAAATTGATGTCCTGCTTCATAACAGAAGGTCATATTTTGATTTGAAAACCCATAACATTTTCCTGAGATGTTGATTTGTGACAAACATTTTGACAATTAGTCAGATTTAAATGATAATTACAAAACATTATCATATTTCCATTAGGGTGTTAAATTTGATCACTAAATGAATGTCAGCCATTTTTAAAGACCAAGGAGAGGGAGTGGTCATGGTGAAACATCCAATCATTTGGTATCTCTGAAAAGCCCTGAATGTGCTCTGTACAGGACATCCAGACTTAAAACTGTGACATGTAACATCTCAGAGAAATTGCTAAAACATAATGTCCTCTACAGTGGACAAAACTCCATAGCTGGTAGTCAGGAGGATACCAACTTGTCAAAAATGGGCATCCGATGTCCCCTTTGAAGCACAGCCACCACAAAATCAGACTTACTTTAAGATCATTCTGAGGTTAAAATCATAACAATAAATAGCTATGATACTGTTTTAAAAAAAATCTAATCTTTGAATAGCTATGACAGGAATCACTGGAATCTAACAATGTCTTTGAAAAAAAGAAATGTTAAAGGTGGGGTAAGCGATTTCTGGTAGCCAATGTTGACATTTGAAATCACCAAAACAAACACGCCCCTACCCCAAAAGGGTCTCGCCCCTATTTTGATAGCTCCTATTTTCCCACACATACGTATGCAACCCAGGCAACGGTTAGTTCTGTGAAACAAAGCAAAACCAATGTTACACCGTGTCTACACTGGACGCGAGTGGCGCAGCACAACAGCACAACAAAGAACTCATTATAATCAATGATGCTGTCCACACCATAGATATAGATAGATATAGATATATATATATATATATATATATATACAGATAGATATAATTTTTAGTTAACATATAAGTTTATTGCACTTACCGTAATTGTTCTTTTTCTTTCTTCTTTTTCTTTAGAGTTTTCATTGACAAATAGTAAAAAATAAAAATTACGTTTTTTTTTTTTCTTTTTCAACCAAGTCACTGTGGTATAAACATAAATGTTGTGTCCTCATGAAAACCACATGCTTTGTTTTTGTTGTTCACACTTGAAAATGTGTTTCAGTTCCTATATTGGGATAATTTACAGAAATATTTATAACTGCCATTAAAAGCATCAGACACATCTCGCATAAGTGAAATGTTTAAATGTTATCGATCTAATTAGCGGTCTGATCCTTGTGTTCTGATAGGCTGGTTTCTCCTGAAGCTCCTCCCAAGCGCTTCCTGTCGTTGGGCTCAAAGTTCCGCTACAGCGGCCGAACACAAGCGCAGACTCGCCGAGTGAGCGCTCAGATCTCACGCGCCGCGCCGCAGTTCCAGCGATCGGCCAGCAGGCGGCACACCGTCACAGCCAGCATGGACAGCAGTGCGTAACACGCTAACTCACACTAACCAGCTAGTCAAGTCAGTTTCAGAGCGGAATTTCAGTGTGTGTGTGTGTGTGTGTGTGTGT
>NW_015505280.1:353182-369394 GCF_001515645.1 Sinocyclocheilus grahami | reverse complement strand
AGCTCTTTCGGGTAGCCAATGTTAACATTTAAAATCACCAAACCAAACACGCCCCTACCCCAAAAGGGTCTCGCCCCTATTTTGATAGCTCCTATTTTCCCACACATACGTATGCAACCCAGGCAACGGTTAGTTCTGTGAAACAAAGCAAAACCAATGTTACACCGTGTCTACACTGGACGCGAGTGGCGCAGCACAACAAAATACTATAGAACTCATTATAATCAATGATGCTGTCCACACCATAGATATAGATAGATATAGATATATATATATATATATATATATATACACATATCTATGGTCTACACTGGATGCGGCACGCCACGCCACGACAAATCTCCGACAGAAAACTGCTGCTGCGTTCTATTTATGACGTATTGACACAAATTTCAAATGATTTTCAACGGTCGCTTTGTCGCGTCCAGTGTACTAGACAGACTTTAGCTGTTGCGGCGCAGACACGGTGTTACTCACCTATCGAGAAGAAACAAAGCAACCTCGGCATCCAATCGCAGGTCTTCCGCTCATTGAGCATAGATTTATAAATAATAAATACAGCACAAAGTGTCAAGGCAGACTCAACCAGTCACCACCATAAACGGAAGAGAGAAAACATACACACAAACATATATAAAAATGTTAAGAAAAACACGCTCACATCCTACTCAGGTCTGTCTTGTGAAAATACACCAGTGCTGGAAAGCTGATCCGATATTTACACGGGTCCTACTTCTTGCCTTAAGCCTTCTTTTGTTCAGCAGAGGTTTTCCTCTTGTTTTTTATCTGCCATCTCTATCTTTCTGTCGTCGCTCGGCTTGGCTAATGTCCGTCCTGTGCACTGAACGTTCTCTCCTCCACATCATGAGTAGACACGCCCCTTACTGCTGATTGGCTACAAGTTTGTTTTGCTACTCGGCCCGAATTTTTGAAAAATTGCTTACCCCACCTTTAATCTTAAAAAAATAAAGCATTTACATAAACCCATACACTCACAGAAAAAAAGGTACAAAAGCTGTCACTGGGGAAGTACCTTTTCAAAAGGCACACCTTTGTACCTAAACAGTCCATGTTAGTACCTTAAAGGTACATATTAGTACCTAAAGTGTACATATTAGTACCTAAAAGGTACAAAAAGTGTGCCTTTTGAAAAGGTACTGCCCCAGTGACTGCTATTGTACCTTTTTTCTGAGAGTGTAGGAAATAAAAGAGTTATCAAATAAGCATATTATAAACTCCTGAAACGTTGGTGTTTCATATTTTAGAGCACTCACTGCAATTTATGAAAGAAATCAATTAAATCTGTATGTGGGAGTGTATGTGAAAATAAAATCAGATGTAAAGGTGTAATCCTTTGTAATCCTTCAAATTTTCATAAGTAACTGTAATTTAATTCCACATTTTTCTCAGTAACTGTAACTGATTACAGTTACTTTTATTTTGTAATTAACGTAATTCTGTTACATGTAACTAGTTACTTCCCAACACTGCCAAAAGGAATGCCTAACTAGTAACCTCCAGCAATAAAGTCACTATGAACTAGCATTAGACAAGTTTTTTTTTCTTTCCCCCAGATGCTGAACATAAGTCCATGTGTATAAAAAGAGCTGTTAGATCACACCCACCCATTCTTATGATTTCCAGGTGGTGGAAGTAGCAGTGAAAGAGGTTTGCAACATGCTCCAAGAACTAACAACAAACTGATCTTTTTTTTTTTTTTTTCAAACAACTGATGGGTGAATTGAATTCACAAAGTGCCACTTTTGTATGTACTGTAGTATTTTAGCACGAAACCCACATCTATCCATCCACAACAATCCAGCCATCCGGGTGCAAAATAGGCTGAAATTGCACCATGTGTTTAATTCTCATTGTCATTCATTTTGGAAATTAGGCTCACACAACTATGCGATACTCTACTGCAGTTAATGCATGCTTTTGTGGCCATGTTTGCACCGTTACCTAATTTGCATAATTTAGTTTAATTTTCCTAGTGAGTTCCTCCCTGAGATTTTGCTTTTATTAACTTTTTTTGAGAAAAATACCCTACATGATGTCTAATTCCTCCAAAGAGAGTTAAAAAGGATTACATGCTGAGATAATCTTTATTTATTGTTACAGAGAAGAGGGAAGATTTATATATATATATATATATATATATATATAAATTTTATTAGCAACATCAGAGTTCACGCTTTGTCAATTTTTTTCCAACAAATGTCAAAAATTAAACCTGCACATTTGTTTTAAATTTGTCATCACTTCATATCTTGTTTGTCATTTTTATGTTATTTAAAAACCAATGTAAGAATCCAATTTGCAGAAGTCCAATTATTTTGTCCAGTCCAAAAATGTATGTTACCAATTATGTTACCTTTGCCCATGTATATCTGATATTCTCTTTAGTTTGATCCTCACTCTCACAAACAGGACACAGAAGTTGTTCTAAATAAAAGAGGAGTGCGAAATGTACAATTTCGTAATGAACGTCTCATTGTATGGGTGGCTGGATTATTGAACCGCACTGACTGAGGTACACCATTTTCTGGGTGAGAAAGTTAATTAAAAGTCTACAAAGGCTTAAAATTCAATAATCCCTCCTCAACTTCCAGATAAATTCTGTTGATTGGGACCATTCATCAAAACAGACCTTTTCTGTGGTCGAAATTAGTCCCTACTTTTCTTTTCCTCCTAGACTTTTGATTGGGGATCTAATCTAACTGCCTTTGCATTTTTGCAGTTTAATCCTATTGTCAGTAAATATAAAGGAATTGTAATGAATTTTAGTATGTTGCATCAGTGACTCGGTCATAAAATCTAATGATGACACCTGATTAAATCAGATTTTGATCAATTACCTTAATGGAAACCGTAAAAACAGAGCTGCACAACATACCATGACTGTGCTACATGTACAAATATTAAGCTGACTGTAATTCAGTAAATATCAATTTAACATATTTGTATAAGATTGACAGGTCATGCAGGGGCCATCTATCATCTGATTACTTGATGCTGATGTTTCCATGAGAAAAATGACAATGGGTTTTATTCACTAATAAATATGCTCTTTCTTACTTCACAGGAGTTTTCAAGAATTTCCAGTATTTTTTCTGTTAAATGTTGAGGATTACAGTGTTCATGCTGTGCAATTATTATGTTAATCAGCCAGGACTGCTTCATAATGTGTATATTTTTACAATTCTGACATATCGGAAATCATGAACAGCCAGCTGGTAAATGTCTGTCATACACCATTCTGCTGCCAAAAACATATTTCAACATTAACAGCCATGCAGAAGTTTACAACAAAATAATGTTTTTGCAAGCAATATGTAAATTACAAGTATTTAATTACATTACATTAGGTTTTTTTTATAAATTACTGATTTTGGGGGCCTTTTAAAAGTGAAATAAACTTTATGGTAATGGATAATGTTCCCTGTCCGGTGCCTTTGAAGAGTTTGGAAACATGTTCGTTCTTGTGATGCCAGCAAATAAGACAATCTTGCCGTTGTTCCAGAGTGATTAGTGACATGAAATTTACAGCTCACAGACAATTGCGCCCAAGAGCAAAGACGGCAGAATTCAGCTCACCTCTGGGGAGTCACGCACCAGCTGAACAACTATCACTGAGATGAGCGGGAATGCTAACAGATACATTTTTACGAGTATTATAGACCTCCTTGATGATACCTATAAAACATAGCATACGCTTTCCCATCCAAGATGACATCCTGCACATGGCAACAGTCGGGAACAATGACTTTTGGAACAAAAGCATCACTGTAATGGTAGATAGAGATGATGCATGACACAAATTACCCAGAACTCATAATATTGCCATTTACAACATCTAATAACAGATTTACGGTAAGTCCATTTATTTAAAAAAATTAATAAAAAAATTTCAATCCAATAGTGAATTTATAGGTAGTCTATTTTCACTGTCTAGAATTCTACCTCTTGTCCCTCAAATGAACAGAGGATCATCAAAACCATGCCATTCTAAAACTAGCAGGAACCCGGTCCACAGAGAGAGAGAGAGAGGGAGAAAGAGAGAGTGAGAGTGGTAAGAGCATTGATTCATTATTAATCTGAGCTGCAGAGCACTGGAGATCAGCCACTGCTTTACAGGAATACTAACACACCAGACTGGGACATTGCTGTGTCGGACTGAGGAGGATATACAGTATGTGCAAAATATGCATGATTGCCATCGGAGGATTAACTTTTCTAAACTACTTCTATGTAAACTGCATATTCAAGCACACACAGCAAATCGCAAGAATGTGATTTTCTCTCTCCAGTTTTCTTTCTTTTTTGTTATTGCTATTTAATGTTATTTTTAGTGTTGAAAAAAAGTGTAAACGTAAAAAGAGACACAATGAAAAATGAAAACCGTTGTACTTTTCATTGGTTGAGAATATATATATATATAATTTTTTTTTTTTTACACACACACACAACCTACACAGTTAAGTCCAAACATCTGAGGTCACATGGGATTAAAATCTAATGTTGAAGGAATCTCTATTTCTTATTTGAAAAATTAATAGTAATAATAATTAAATTGTTCAATTGGAAATATTAAACTACATTATTTCTAAGCCACTTATCAAATAGTGTGATGTGAAAAAGTGAAGTTAACATTTATCATGCCCTGTTTGTACACAGTCAAATATTCTTGCCAGGTTTATTAACTAAAACTATTTTTAAAAAAAAGAAAGCAAGAAAGAAAAAACTAAATAAAATAAACCTATTTTAATTTGGTTAGTTGCCAAGGCATAATTTTTCATTCTCACAGTCTAATTAAAACACACACATACATATAGTAGTGATAGTAGGCTATCTCAATGATTAAAAAATAACATTTGCACTGAAGCAGAAGATCTTTGGATCATTTTCAAATCATCCTGGAGAATATAATCAGCAGGTTTTACACAAACTTGAAGTAAAAGAAGGGCAAACCGAAAGACAGCCTCGTATTACATTTTTAAATTCTACTTTTCACTCAAATAATGCTAATATCATTTGTAAGAGGATTCACAGGTGAATCTGTGAATCAAATTGTGTAGAAACGGTTTAGAGTTTGAGTAATTAGCACAAAGCACAGTCATGCAAAATATAAGTTCAAATAATGCTGCCAGTGTTTTCTGTCACTGAATGCACAGCGCCCTCTAGAGACATGTGATGTGTGCGTGCGTGTGTGTGTGTGTGTGTGTGTGTGCGTGTGCGTGTGCGTGTGCGTGTGTGTGTGTGGGGGGGGGGGGTTGTGTGTGTCACTTGTTTTGAGCTGTTTCCTGATTTCTCAGGTTTTGTCCTCCGTGTCCAGGTCTCGTTCTGTCAGTGTTTTCCGCCTGATCCTCCGATGGATGCTCTTTTGAAATGCTCTTCCTGGAGACAGGGGGTCTGGCTGTGCTCTGACCCAGAGGAAGAGGGGCCATGTGGGGCCACTGACCCCGTCCTGAGCCCAAGAGTCTGCACAGAGCCACACAAGGACATGCATCCATCAGAGAATTGCTAAATACTAATCCATCATATTGCATATATTTTGGACTGCCTTCATGTCAGGAGCGCATCAGTGATGCCTCAGGACCAAACATATGCAAGTATGTGAATGCAAAGGCTTCTAGCACAAAATCATGCACAATTTCATTGCAAAATGTGTTAGAATGCAAATACACTGCAAAATACTGTGAGTTAGTTAAAGTTAAAATATCAACATATTCATAGCATCAAAGGAAACCCTGGTTAAGAAGAAGCAAGCAATGCATGCATGAATTTAATCAAATATATACCTTGAATGCAATGTTGCAACTTCATAGCAACACCTTGGCAACCACATAGCAATGCCCTAGCACCTACTTAGAACACCATAGCAACTGCATAGCAACAAACTAAAAACCACTAAGAGCACATAGTACCTGCATAGCAACACCCTGGCAATGTCCTAGCCATAGCAACACAATATATGCTGCTCCGAACACATAAACAATCACATAGCAACACCCTAGCAAGTGCATAGCAACACTCTAAAACCCACTAAGAACATGCAAGTACCTGCATAGCAACACCCTTGGCAACCATATAGCAATGACCTAAAACCTACCTACTGTAGAAAACCATAGCAACATAATGTATGCCATTTAGAACATACCAGTAATCACATAGCAACACCCTAGCACCTGCATAGCAACGCCCTGGCAACCATAAAGCAATGCCTTAGAGCCTATCTTCTGTAGAACACCATAGCAACTGCATAGCAACATGATAACTGGTTGAAGCTCAGAACACATAACCAATCACATAGCAACACCTTGGCAACTGTCTAGAACACCCTAACAACTGCATAGCAACACACTAAAAACTGCTCAGAACACTAAAAACTGCATACATGTAAATACAACATACAGTTCACATCATACTTGTGTAAAGTATTTTTTTCTCTCTCTTTAAATGCTAAAGAGTCAGGACTCTAGGTTTGCAGACAGAATAATGGTAATATTTATTAGTTCACATTCCACCATCTTGATTTCCATTCTTGCAACGCGTTCAGTTCTCCAACAAACACACACTCCTCCCCCCACAGTCAGTCTCATCTATACTATCTTTCGTTTCTCTGGAGTTCTGCAGGGGGGGTGGTTCTGAACGAGAGCCTGTGGTCAAATCCGCTGCCTGTTCTGGCCAGCGTGACAAAGATAGCATGATGTACCAATGCTGTATTGTCTGAAGACAATGCCACAGTTCTCCCAAACATTCCCTTTCACCAAGTAAGTGGAGCAAAATGTCGGTCACTGAACAGTATGGTTCTTGTAAAGACTTCCTCCCTTTTCTTTGCAAAAGAAAAAGAAAGGAGAAAAAGACTTTGTAGAGTTGGAAAACTACCGTAATGTGACCAAGTCGGTCCCACTTTATATTAAGTGGCCCTAATACCTGTGTACTTACATAGTAACTAGATGTGTATGTAGGATGTAACCACAGTGTAAGTACACATTGGTACATAGTATCTAGAGCTGTAATATTTCTGTAACTACACACATGTAACAACCCTCCGAATGGTTTGTGTAAGTACAAATGTGTAACAGGACATATATAACTACATTTTGTAAAAACAGTATGTATAAGAGTAATTGGAACAGTTTGATCCAGAGGGTGGAGATGGGTAGGTTTAGGGATATGTAAAGTGGGAGGAGTTGGATCTCAAGTTGGTGGAGTTGGTGCACCACTGTAATACTAGTGTACTTACATGGTAACTCCTCAGGAACTGTCCACTTAATATAAAGTGTAACATTCTGGACACCAACCACAATTTATATGTAAAGCCTAACTTACTGGCCGCTGCTGTGAAACATCAGAGTAATTACATGGTAAATCCATAGGAATTGTTTACTTAATATAAAGTGTAACACTTTCTTTACCAAAAAGTGATGTTAGTCCTGTTACACATTTGTACTTTCATTACCAAAAAGTGTTGTTACCAATGTCCTGTTACACATTTGTACTTACACATACCATTCAGTGGGTTGTTACATATGTGTAGTTACACAAACATTACAGCAGTAGATACTATGTAGCAATGTGCACTTACACTGTGGTCACATACTATGTACACATCTAGTTACTATGTAAGTACACAGGTATTAGGGCCACTTAATATAAAGTGGAACCCATTTTAATAATCTAAACACTTTTCAACTATAAAATAGTTGCAAAGGTTACATGGATGGTTAAAGATTCTTTATGGAATCATCAATGCCAATAAAGAACCTATATTTTCAAGAGTGTGGGGAAAAACATTACACACTTAGGATAATGTTTGTAAAAAACAAAAATGTAAAAGGATAAAAATATTTAAAAAAAATAAAAAATAAAATGTGACCATTGAACTGGATTGTGACAATGTTAAATAAATAGTTTTTAAATTGTGTCATGGCGTTCCAAAACCTTTGAATTTCTTCTGCAGAACACACACACACACACACACACACACACTAGATGGGTGTGTGTGTGTGTGTGTATTCTTTTAAGAAGAAGATGGAAGAAACACAACTGAACCCCACTGACTTAAAAAAAAACTGACATTTTTAAATGCCAACAGAATTTTCATTTTTGCATGAACTATCCCTTTAAAATATTACAATAACTGCTGGACCCACAAATCAGCATCCCAGCATCCCCATGATGATCGATAACGTGTTCTTACCCTTACTTTGCCTCCAACCCAATAAGATGAATAAAAATCAATATAAAAATGATGACATAGTAAACAAAACAACGCAACACAATAGGGGTATGAATCCGGATCAGGACAGAATGAGTTTAGTACTGACATTTTTCTGAGCATTTCGCAGCATTTAAGAAAAGCGTATATTGAAAAAACTCTGTGGAAACAGGAAACAAACTCTTAAAGGATTTCATATTTAACCAAATTTACGGAGCGTGAAGGTGCATTTCAGGTTTAATGGTCCTCGCCTGAAAACCTGAAGATTTTCATAAAAGTGCTAATGTTAGTCAATGAGGGGGAAAAAACAGGGAACTGCATAAAAGAATGCGTGACATAATCTGTAAGAAACTTGCAGCACTATTCTTGTTTAAAAACTCAAGGGATGCTTTTAGAAATGAGCATAGTTAGTCAGAAAATAGAAAGAGGCTAAAGGGGTAGTTCACTCGTCAGTTACTCACTTTGCCCATTGACTTTCATTATATAGACATTCTTCAGAATACCTTTTTATGATCCGCAGAAGAAAGGAAGTCAATTTGGAAGGGCATGAGGGCGCGTAAATGATGACAGAACTTACATTTTTGTATGAACTATCTTTTAAATACACATTAAATTCTTCGGCTCTGACTTGACAGTTTAGTATATAAAACTTGTTATAAAAAAAAACTATTAAAAAAAATTGTTGTGTGGTGAGAAAATGTTAATGTAAACAGCTAAAAGCCTAATCCTGCTAAGTTTGGTGGCTTTAGCACGAGGGACGAATGAAGAAACTTTTAATACATCAGGAATGGTCTATGGAGACAAAATGAGAGTGATGAGAGAAAAGGCGTGGAGGACAGGGAATAAGGAAATAAGCATGATTAAGTTGATTTGACAAGTGCATCAGGCCAACATAAATATTAGGTTTCCGTAACCAAGCTTTTACTGCGAATGAGGAGGAGTTTGGCCTGTGTTACTATGGAGGTGTACTAGCATAACAAAATAACAGTTGCGAACATGTGAATAACTGTTTTCCCTCCTCTTATCATGAAAAACAAGAGATGCTTTCGTGGAGATATACTGCGAACAAACGAAGTACAGACTCAATCCCGGGGCGGCTGTCAGAATGTTGAAATGTTTTGGCAGAGTAATGAGCCGTGTTGGTCTCACTCTTGCAATAAACTCAGCTTAACCAAAAGACTTCGAGAAGAACCCACCTGAGAACATTCATGCAGGAAAAGCTACTGCAATCTGCAGTAAATCTTTTTAGAAACGGCATCATAATTAGCCGACTTGAGAATGTAAGGTGACCCAGTCACAAGATATGATAGAAAATATGGCAGTATTTCATTGCATACTATAAATCTAATTTCTGTGTCAACTTAACCAGCAGGGCTTTTCCCCCTCTGGCATAAGATCATGAGTGAAAGAGAACTCTCTCTAAAAATCTAATTTACTAGATAAAGCCTTAAAGGGGAAAAAGTAAAGTCATCTACTCAAACAGATATTTTTTGTTTTGGTTTCAGTTGAATGATTCACTTGAGTTTGTTTAACTAGCTATAATATATTTCCGGCTAACACCTGCTTCTGACAGCCTAACTATTCTTGTAAAAAATGGATATTCTTTCATTTAAGTTGTATGAAGTTTTGCTGAACAGAGGTGGACCACAACTTGCCTCTCTTTTTAACATCTTAAATTTCCTGACGCAAAACCCCAACACAAATTAAAACCAAATCTGTTTGGTCTCATGACAGATTAGTCATCCTGCACCTCAGAAACCATCTCTACTAAATATAGCTTAGTATAAGCTCCGCTTTTGAGATGGATTGGCTGTCAAGTTTGGGCATGAAGCTGGATTATTTAATGAGTCTGTAAATTAAATTTAATAGCAACCCAACCAAGTCATCAAAGAGCTTCTGGAAGCTGGCCTCACAAGGTTTACATCTTTATGGTCTATTAAATGTATTCACATAAAATTCAGCATCTGTGAGCCCAGCTTTTATCAGACGAGCAGGATATATTTTTATGATGTATGACTATTTCAACCTGATTCATAATAAACTGATGAATAAAACAATGCATCTATAGACATCTGTGCGGCATCTTAATTCAAGGTCAAAAAATGAAGTGCATGTGAGGGATGGAGAAAGAATGTTTCAAACACATCTTGTCCGATTTGCTGCATCTTTAATCAGCCAAATGACACAATAAAACAAACTCGGCATTAAACATAGTAGGAAACAAGGCACATCTAACAAGCTGCCAATCAACATTCTTAACAGTTCCTCTCAAAAATATATGCAAAATACATTCAATATTAATTCATACCCAAAGTTCTTTTTGAGTTTCAGTTGTTAGGCTTTCACAGCATCAGGAAGAAATTAAATGCATGTAGACGGAAAAGCAAACCCATAAAAATGATTAACCTTTATTTGAACAGAATACCTATTAATATCATCTTTAAAGTTACGCATTATGAAAGAAAAACTGCTGTTACATTAAATGTGTGCTTAAATACAATATATGTTAATAATAATAATAATAATAATAATAATAATAATAACAACACTATTATTATTATTATTATATTTTTATTGTGTAATAAATTGGTCATCCAGTCTGTGCCTTTACAGGTCAAGAATTGTTTCAAGCATGAAAGTTAAACTGAATTTTATCAATATAATTAAATGATTTGCTCATAAACGGATGAACTGCTAATTATGAATTTAAGCATAGATCTTAGTTATAGTCCCATAGTCTCATCTATTACCAGTAATGTAACAAACCAGAGTATGTTGATTAGCATGATGAGTTAAGTTTGATATATATGCATATGCAGACACGACCATATATCAGACCATAAAACAATCAGCTGTAAAACATGATATATAATGTTATATGAAGTCCAGGTTGAACTGTTTTAGCTGAATTACATGTGCTTTGAGTGCAGGTTGATCATCAAGCATCAAAGATATTTGGAGCATTTTCAGTTTGAACTCTATTCAAAGTGCAAATACTTGGCTCTAGAAGCTAACCTTTATAAGACTTAGATAAAAGCGTAATTTTGCCTTATCCATGTGCTGTATCAGTGACTAAGTGCATCTCCAAAAGCTGCTAAGAGTCTTACCAGAGTCAAAGAGAGGACAAATGAAAATAAGACATAAGATTATGTTGCTGATAACATAAGAACTGTTAGGGTGTATTACTGCGACAGTATAGACAGGTGCATAGATGAATAGGGGAAATTAACTCACATTTACAATGCAAGAAGTTTCAGATCAATTGCAGGTGAACAGAAAAACCTGGATGCTTGTGGGTCCATGTCACTGACGAGAAAAAGATGACAACTCATTAAACACAGAAAACTAGGACAAAGCTAGCTTTGTCATCACCACCAATGGACCAGTTTCATTTGTGATTTGTTTGCAATACAGTCAAATCCTTACTGCTTAATATCATACGATTCTCAAAGTTCCTTAAAGGGATATGTAAAAAAGCCAAAAATTAAAATGTTTTGTCATGTTCTAAATCTTTTGACTTAGTTTCTTCTGTGGAACAGAAAATAAGATATTTTGATGAATATAGAAATAACATTGGACCCCATTGACTTTTATTGTATTTTTCATTTTTATAATATCTTTTGTTCTGTTTGGAACAACATTAGGCTGAGTACTATAAATAATGATAATTTTAATTTTTGGGTGAACTATCCCTTTAAGAACTAATTATCTTTATGAATTTTCCCTTTATCCCCTCGTCAGATTTATACATGCAGGGAAAAAAGGGCATTAAATATGAATAAAATGTTTGGCTTCCCTCGGGCTGATTTACTGAATATATTGATATTAGGCCTAAGATATTTTTCCGAGAGAGCAGTCAGATCACATCCAAACCAAATAGTCCACTGTCGAAGAATGAACATAAACGGCCTATCTTTGAACTGCAGACACATACATTTAAATGCTTGCGTCAACATTTCATTTGAATTTATACTGGCCGATTTGCCAAATGTCCACTTTTCTAAGGCATCATGTTTTGACCTTATCTGAATAAATGGGACCAGGATTTCCCCCCTTGGTCCTACATCCTTGTTATGCCCTATAAATGAGAACACTTCTTCACACGCTGCTTAGAATTCTGTTCAGTACCTGTTTACCAGACGCATTCCTTAGAAAGCACACCATGGGATTCTTTCCTGGAGTGGGGCTTGTGTTTGTTGCTGTTGTGTGGCTCTCTTTTCCGATGCCTCCATCTTTAACGTTGGCAACCTCCCTGCTCCATCGTGCAGCACGGTGCCTTCCAAGACTGAGACAGTCTGTGAATAACGTCTTAGCTGTCCAAATGGACTAGTTCCGCTCGGATAAGCGATGCCCGGCCACAACAAGGGGTTCTGTTTCATGGTGCTTCCCAGAGACATGTTCTCCCTGAGCCTTTGCTATTTAGTTATTGGCAGCCTGGAAGACGCAGAAGTTCAGCCAGAGACCTCTTCGTCACACAGTTTCATTGTTGCACATGTTCAGACCCATCACTATGCATTTCTGCAGACACATACTTAATGGGGGAAAAAAGCACATGTACTCCTCGACCCCTTATGACTGGTGCATTGCCTTTTTTTGTTCTTTTTTTTGTCATCATGCAACGTTTCCTCCATCTGGAGTTTTCCGCTGAACTTTTCCCCTCCCTTTTTCAATCCAATCACCCCTCATTGAAATTTCCCAGAATCAAACACAAAAATGGGGGGATAAAGTCTTAGTCAGCAGCAGTTCAACTTTATTTTGTTGTTGCCTTTTTCTCATTAAAAGGATGAGGATGGTTGTAGTACATAAGAACAGTTCTGTGAAACAAAACTCAAAGCCTTCAGAGTGATTCAAATTCAGAGTGATTGTTTCAGGATGTTAGCAGTCGTGCTCATTTGGATCAGGACAGAGAGGTGTGGTCTCTCATCCAACCACAGACAGGACAGGGGACCATTTCGTCTGTGATTTTCATGTGCACACCAGTGCCGTATTGACCCAAATGAGCGACTGCCGATCCGTCAGAGTTAACGTCGACGACATTCAAAAACATTTCTCTAACATTCAGGACTAAAATAACTTTTCATCAGCTTTCCTATACACTGCAGTGAAGCCAAGTCCGGTGGCTGAGGTCATAAATTTTTTCCGGTTTATTGTTGCGATTGTTAAGAACAATACAGGCCAAATGACTAGCATTAGTAGTTTTCAAAATGGGATGCTGGGAATGTGTTTATTACTGTTGCAAATGAACTGAACAGTGTATCAGGGGTGTAAAAGCTGATGGTACATGGAATATGAACGATTGTCAATTGACAAGGGGAAGGGAAAGCATTACTAGCACATACACAGGCCACGTATTAAAAATAAACATTGAATGTCAATAAAAATAAATTATTCTCTTTTCATATAAAAGCTGGGTACTTGTGCTTTCTCTTCTGTTCAGCAATTTGGTTTTCTTTTGTAAGCAATATACATTGTCGCATAAAAATATTGCACACTTTAACTCTACAATAATTGCAAAGGAACAAGTTACTAATAGTGCATCGACAAATAGTTTTGCTGGCAACAATGTAATCTTAAAATTGAAGTGCAAACCACACAGTCAGTATTTAGAGTCTATAATCATTTAATTATTTTCTTTCTTTCTTTATTTTTTTAAAAAGGGGGTTAGAAATGTAGGACACCTGCTGATCATTTTAGACAATTCAAGAAAAGGACATGGAGCCCAACCCAAGTGTTTCCACCGGAGCCACCGTTAAACAGTTCAAAAAGCACCTTACCCTCAATTTCTCTCCATTATACAAAAATAAAAATCTTCTAGCATTCACAGAAAAGGCTATTTGACCTCTTTTTCCAAGAAATTATCGCTGCCCGTAGCTCTTCTCAAGCCAATGCCGAACATCTTTAAGGTTGTAGAAAAATGGACCCTTTCCCCCAAGATAAGCGATTTTATTCTTCTGTACGATGCAAACCCGCTCGTAGGCCACACCGTAGGCTACGTTGGCGTTATTGTCCATGCAATCTGCCACCAATTGGCACTGAGGAGGCAAAGAGAAATGCTCCAGAAGTTTCCAAGCGGCAAACATCCTCTCCTCCAGATTGCGGTGTTTCCTCACTTCAAATGAAAAGTTCTCCATGGGAGGAGCCGCCCAGCCGTCTGAGGGGTGAGCCTCATCGATGTAGACAAGCAGGAAGTCTGCCACGTCCGAAAATTCCTCCACCATCCGCCGGAAAATCGGCAGCTGGCTTATAAAGGGGGGTCAAGTGGCCGAGCCGAAGTTGACCACTAACGGGCGGTCAGGAGACTCGAAGTCCAGCAGATGACACTTGTTATGAGTCTTACCGCTGACGCTCCAGCGTCTGTTGATGCCAGGGACCTTCACCACCTTGGAGTTTGGAGCAGCTTCACCCAGCTTCACCTGAACAAAACATCCACAATAAATACTTTTGAGGACATCAGAATCACTTAGCGGGCTTACTGGCCTCTGTTGTTATGGAAACTTAAGTGATGTCACCAGGTTTGAGAACTCGGTCCCACTTTATATTAAGTGGCATTAACTACTATGTACTTACATAAAAAATAAGTACAATGTACTTATTGTGTTCATATTGTATTGCAAAACACTTTTGCTGCTACTGAGGTGGGATATGGGTAAGGTTAGGGACCAGTTTGGTGGTATGGGTAGGTTTAAGGGTGGGTTAAGGTGTAAGGGATGGGTCAACAGTGTAATTATAAATGTAATTACATAAATTAATTACAGATGTAATTACATGCTGTTATTTTTCAAATATAAGTAAAATGTAAAAACATGTACACAATAAGTGCATTGTACCAAACGATTAATTTAAATGTAAGTACATAAGGCCACTTAATATTCACAGTTGTATATATACAAAGAGAACCCCCACAAATTCTTTAGGGCTTTGTCACTGCTCTAAACCGATAATGATGTTTCTGGCTTGCACCTTTTAATACCATCTGTAAGAACCTTTAAGCATCTTGTAGAAAAAGTACAGCACATGATTTCTTTGATCTCACAAAAGACTTTGGAGCCAGATATTTGTTTGTAAGAAGTCTATGAAAATGCCATTTCTGTGACTTTATAAGTGCGTATGAACTTTGGCACTGTGTGAAACAACACACATATAACTCATCCTCTTGTCTTTAACGTTAATAAAAAATAAGTACAATGTACTTATTGTGTTCATATTGTATTGCAAAACACTTTTGCTGCTACTGAGGTGGGATATGGGTAAGGTTAGGGACCAGTTTGGTGGTATGGGTAGGTTTAAGGGTGGGTTAAGGTGTAAGGGATGGGTCAACAGTGTAATTATAAATGTAATTACATAAATTAATTACAGATGTAATTACATGCTGTTATTTTTCAAATATAAGTAAAATGTAAAAACATGTACACAATAAGTGCATTGTACCAAACGATTAATTTAAATGTAAGTACATAAGGCCACTTAATATTCACAGTTGTATATATACAAAGAGAACCCCCACAAATTCTTTAGGGCTTTGTCACTGCTCTAAACCGATAATGATGTTTCTGGCTTGCACCTTTTAATACCATCTGTAAGAACCTTTAAGCATCTTGTAGAAAAAGTACAGCACATGATTTCTTTGATCTCACAAAAGACTTTGGAGCCAGATATTTGTTTGTAAGAAGTCTATGAAAATGCCATTTCTGTGACTTTATAAGTGCGTATGAACTTTGGCACTGTGTGAAACAACACACATATAACTCATCCTCTTGTCTTTAACGTTATTTTGATACTAAATGATTTCCTCAGCAAGACTTTGCAACCAAACAATGATGTAGTTAATGGTTGGGGACAATGAATGCACATAAAGCCAGTGTATCTTACCCCACTGGGTGATTTTTGATTGATTTTTATAGTTAAAAAGTAACAGGAATGTGAATCCAGACATTTAATGAATTAAGAGCATTGAGCCAAGAGGTCACTGACTGTCTGCCATATATAAT
>NW_015505280.1:341766-349913 GCF_001515645.1 Sinocyclocheilus grahami | reverse complement strand
AAAAATAAGTACAATGTACTTATTGTGTTCATATTGTATTGCAAAACACTTTTGCTGCTATTGAGGTGGGATATGGGTAAGGTTAGGGACCAGTTTGGTGGTATGGGTAGGTTTAAGGGTGGGTTAAGGTGTAAGGGATGGGTCAACAGTGTAATTATAAATGTAATTACATAAATTAATTACAGATGTAATTACATGCTGTTATTTTTCAAATATAAGTAAAATGTAAAAACATGTACACAATAAGTGCATTGTACCAAACGATTAATTTAAATGTAAGTACATAAGGCCACTTAATATTCACAGTTGTATATATACAAAGAGAACCCCCACAAATTCTTTAGGGCTTTGTCACTGCTCTAAACCGATAATGATGTTTCTGGCTTGCACCTTTTAATACCATCTGTAAGAACCTTTAAGCATCTTGTAGAAAAAGTACAGCACATGATTTCTTTGATCTCACAAAAGACTTTGGAGCCAGATATTTGTTTGTAAGAAGTCTATGAAAATGCCATTTCTGTGACTTTATAAGTGCGTATGAACTTTGGCACTGTGTGAAACAACACACATATAACTCATCCTCTTGTCTTTAACGTTATTTTGATACTAAATGATTTCCTCAGCAAGACTTTGCAACCAAACAATGATGTAGTTAATGGTTGGGGACAATGAATGCACATAAAGCCAGTGTATCTTACCCCACTGGGTGATTTTTGATTGATTTTTATAGTTAAAAAGTAACAGGAATGTGAATCCAGACATTTAATGAATTAAGAGCATTGAGCCAAGAGGTCACTGACTGTCTGCTATATATAATATATATATATATATATATATATATATATATATATATATATAGCAGCAATTAGTTGAATATTGTAGAAATCATTGGGTAATAATTTATGCCACAAGGTCCATGTTACAATTATTCCATGCAAACTGAAAATTGCAAACTATTTAAAATAATAACTGTATTTGCAAAGTTTTCATAACATAAAATGTACATTGCCCTTATTGTACAGCATTTTTATCAACACCTGTTGTTTTTAGATGCTTTAAAAGCATTTTGACGTCACTATGTGTGTTCATTGATATTATGCAGTACTCAAAGTAAATGCACTGTAATGTGGACACTAAGTCTAACCAAATATTGCATTATGTCTACTTAACATTAAAACAGCATGGGCAAATAAACCCCTAAGCTCTTTGAACTTGTCTGAGTCATACTCCACAGTGTGCAGACCAAGTCTTGTGCACTCAGCTTACCTGTTTGTAGGCATCCAGCAGAAAGCTGTTCCATATGGAGCGCACGCCGGCTGTGGTTAACATGCGCTGCCACTCGCCCGTGGAGCCCGAGCAGCTCAGGAGTGACACCACACGCTTTACCAGCACTATCGAATCATACAGCACGAAAAACAGGCAGTTGGAGAAGAAACCTGGCAAGATCTGCAAAGTTACCAGGAGGTCCACACTAAGCATGCCCATTTCGCGCTGATTTATAACAGGTGGTTGACGCGTACTTTTGCTTATTTAAGTTCACCTTTCCGACTCATCCTGGTCAGATATCATCTCCTCTGCCGTCCCACTGCAAGAAAACTTTCATTCAGCTACAGAAAGCAGAGCCGACTTAAGGATGTGGGCGTTTGCGCGCGGTGAGCCCGAATCTGCGTCTCTCCAAGCATCAGTCTTTACGTACAGAGGAGCGCCGGTGCCAAACGTCCCCCTCCTTTCCTCCTAACAATAAAGGCTACCCGTTGGGCAGGTTCATGAGTCGCTCTGCGTCTTTTTATACCGTAAATCATTCCGGGCTCTGAAATAAAGCCTGCGGGGCTGGTGGGAGCGTGACGTCATAACGAGGGCTTTCTCTGCGGACGGGACATGCAATAAAAAGATGGAAACAGATTCAGTGCTTTTTAACATCAGTTGCTGATAACAAAAGGAGATTACATGTCCATGCATGAAGAGACACGTTCATATTGATTTGCATAAAATCAATCTTTTGCGTATACATGTTTTATAATGATATAGTGAGGTCTAAAAGTTGAACTGTCAGTTAATGTTTAAAATTAAACGAGACAGACAGATAGATAGATAGATAGATAGATAGATAGATAGATAGATAGATAGATAGATAGATAGATAGATAGATAGATTTAGAAGTTGTTCACCCCACATTTCCAATTAAAGACTAAGCCTGTCAGGACAAGGCAGGATATGTTCGTTTATTAAGATTATATAATTGTAGATTCTGCAGATAAGTGAATGCTTATCATTGTTCCGGTTGGAGGAGCATAATTCTGAGCTCTGACGCATGACACAACGCAGTACTCTCTCACCATTGAAAGTGAGTCTAGGGCTGTGGCCTCTCCCACAAATATTTCTCCATTGTGATTGACAACATGAAGCCATCCTCAACCGTGTTTGTTTTTGTTTATCGCTAAGGTTCCCGATTCCCTGCCAAACTGGTTTGACCGCTTGAAGTCAATTTACATCTAATGACTAAAGTTAATCTGGAGGCGGCGATCAAAGCACTTGAATCTCTGGGTGATGACCCCCAACGTGAATCCAGATATGCGGCGAAGCGACTATAGGGCAGCACTTTCTCGTATCCCATTGACCCAGAAACTTCATCCAAGCCAATTAAGGTCAGCAACACAAGGATTCCTTTGTCCAGTGGTCATTTGCATCTCAAACACACATATCAATCTCTGCTTGTGTACACAGTGTTTACATGAGAGGTTGCATATAGTCGTTTTCACCTTAGATCTTTTTCCAAAAGAAATCATGGAGGATAGCAGGGGATGGGGAAATTATGAAAATCTGTTTATCTTATACATCAGTGATTCCCAGATGAATAGTGTTGTAACAATAGCAGGATTGAGGAATATTGCTCTCCCTTTCATGACCAGTTCTTGGTGGGTCCCTTGACTTGACATTCAACTTAAAGATTTGCAACAGGTCGACAGGTTCGTCTTCTTTACTTATAGACCAATCTTGCTGTTTTTGGGTGTCCAGTCTGTAGTGTTTGCTACTATAGTTCAACATCTTTCTAACTAAGTCTAGGACAGAGCCAGAAAAGTGTCGCAATTATGTTTTGCAGCTCGGTCTAATTCATGTGGTATGATGGATTGATGTTTTTGGAAATGAAGTCCTCAAAAAACTTCAGGCAACAGGACATTACAAAAATATGCAGAGCCATAAAGTCTATAATATGCTATGCTGTTTATGTTTACGGGGACATAAATATGTATATTGGCAAAAGTTGCCAAGAGATCCTTGCCAGAGCAGAATCATCATTCACTTTTTGAAGATTATTTTGAGACAGCACTTTTTATTTATTCCGCAAATTAATTATGTCCTGCTTAAGCCGTGTATGTGGAGAGTTTGCAATTGTTACAATGTATAAGATCTTTTCGGATGGAAACATTTCACTTTTCACACCATAAACAAGATGCTTCCTTGTAATATTTTTCATGCAAACTCATTTTTGACTTTAGGGTCCCTTAACAATGCACAATATTCTCACAGTATCCTCAAAGCTGCATCGCTGAACTCATAACCTTTCAAGTCCAACATTTTGTCAGCTGTTATGATAAGATATGCTGTAAATGAAAGGTAAAACTGCATTTATGAATATGCTACATCTGAATTTCTCCTGATAACACCAGTGCCAGATAGAACTTGATCCAAATGAGTTAATAATTGCTAGATAAGGCTAATTTAACATTAGATGAATGATGAGATATGTAATGTTAAACCTGACCTTTACTTTAAAATCAATCTTTTGCGTATACATGTTTTATAATGATATAGTGAGGTCTAAAAGTTGAACTGTCAGATAGATAGATAGATAGATAGATAGATAGATAGATAGATAGATAGATAGATAGATAGATAGATAGATAGATAGATTTAGAAGTTGTTCACCCCACATTTCCAATTAAAGACTAAGCCTGTCAGGACAAGGCAGGATATGTTCGTTTATTAAGATTATATAATTGTAGATTCTGCAGATAAGTGAATGCTTATCATTGTTCCGGTTGGAGGAGCATAATTCTGAGCTCTGACGCATGACACAACGCAGTACTCTCTCACCATTGAAAGTGAGTCTAGGGCTGTGGCCTCTCCCACAAATATTTCTCCATTGTGATTGACAACATGAAGCCATCCTCAACCGTGTTTGTTTTTGTTTATCGCTAAGGTTCCCGATTCCCTGCCAAACTGGTTTGACCGCTTGAAGTCAATTTACATCTAATGACTAAAGTTAATCTGGAGGCGGCGATCAAAGCACTTGAATCTCTGGGTGATGACCCCCAACGTGAATCCAGATATGCGGCGAAGCGACTATAGGGCAGCACTTTCTCGTATCCCATTGACCCAGAAACTTCATCCAAGCCAATTAAGGTCAGCAACACAAGGATTCCTTTGTCCAGTGGTCATTTGCATCTCAAACACACATATCAATCTCTGCTTGTGTACACAGTGTTTACATGAGAGGTTGCATATAGTCGTTTTCACCTTAGATCTTTTTCCAAAAGAAATCATGGAGGATAGCAGGGGATGGGGAAATTATGAAAATCTGTTTATCTTATACATCAGTGATTCCCAGATGAATAGTGTTGTAACAATAGCAGGATTGAGGAATATTGCTCTCCCTTTCATGACCAGTTCTTGGTGGGTCCCTTGACTTGACATTCAACTTAAAGATTTGCAACAGGTCGACAGGTTCGTCTTCTTTACTTATAGACCAATCTTGCTGTTTTTGGGTGTCCAGTCTGTAGTGTTTGCTACTATAGTTCAACATCTTTCTAACTAACTCCAGGACAGAGCCAGCAAAGTGTCACAACTATGCATTTCAGCTTGGTCTAATTCATATGGTATGATGGATTGTTGTTTTTGAAAATGAAGTCCTCAAAGAACTTCAGGCAACAGAACATTACAAAAATATGCAGAGCCATAAAGTCTATAATATGCTATACAGTTTATGTTTACATGGACATAAATATGTATATTGGCAAAAGTTGCCAAGAGATCCTTGCCAGAGCAGAATCATCATTCACTTTTTGAAGATTATTTTGAGACAGCACTTTTTATTTATTCCGCAAATTAATTATGTCCTGCTTAAGCCGTGTATGTGGAGAGTTTGCAATTGTTACAATGTATAAGATCTTTTCGGATGGAAACATTTCACTTTTCACACCATAAACAAGATGCTTCCTTGTAATATTTTTCATGCAAACTCATTTTTGACTTTAGGGTCCCTTAACAATGCACAATATTCTCACAGTATCCTCAAAGCTGCATCGCTGAACTCATAACCTTTCAAGTCCAACATTTTGTCAGCTGTTATGATAAGATATGCTGTAAATGAAAGGTAAAACTGCATTTATGAATATGCTACATCTGAATTTCTCCTGATAACACCAGTGCCAGATAGAACTTGATCCAAATGAGTTAATAATTGCTAGATAAGGCTAATTTAACATTAGATGAATGATGAGATATGTAATGTTAAACCTGACCTTTACTTCACTGAAGGTGTGGCTGCATATTTTATGATTGCCAAAAACACAGCAAACTCCAGAATATTCAGAAACAGACCTCGGTTTATCAGCCATTGCATAAAGCAAAGCCCCAGGAATGTCAGAAAGGCAATCAGCATTAACTAAAATAGCAGCAAATAGCAGAATAAGGCTGGGAATGTTATACAAACTATTAAAGAATCTTTAACTTGGTGGCAACAGTAAAATGAACACATGGCATGATCTCAGCAGCACACTAGTGGGCTATATCCTCATCTGTTTTAGTTATTCAGTGAGTCAAGGTGGATTGTATGTTTGTGTAATTGTCGTAGCTTGGAATTGTAAACTGCCTCAACTGATTCATATGTTCCCCACAAATATTTACTCCCATCTGTGCACTGTGTACAAGCAGGAATTAAGTCAACAGACAATGAGCTTTAGAATGCAAACTTGGCTTGCGACGTCTTTATCCACAACAATGTATAACAGGATTGTAGCCAAAAATTCAATTACTACCTCTGGATCGAGTGTAAACGGAGAGATGGTGTCCCATTCTAAACACACTCTGTGCACCACGACAACCTGTCTTTCCTGGACTTATAATAGGTTTAAGCGGTCTCATAAAGTGCATCTAGATTGTGTGCTACTTGGCTCAGAGCACTGTAAATGTAAGAGTAGTTTACTGTGGGCATTTCAGCAAACTTTCTAATTATTTTAAAATAGCTTTGTTGGTTTCTTGGCCCGTGCAAACCACTCAAATCAACTTTATCAACAGTTTAGTCTAATGACACACAAAGTAGCGTCCAAATATCTGAAAGCACTAATGAAAATTCTTCTGTTTTTCACTTTTCCCATTCAAAATTGTTTTTCTTTACAAATTATATTATCAGCATAATTAAAAAGAAATATGTGAAATGAAAAATTAACATATGTTTCAGACTGTCTAATTCTAATCTAAAATCATAAATAAAACATTACATTTTTAACCCTAGATATGCCTCCCTCTTTCTCTCTTTGTGTATGTGTGTGTGTATATATATATATATACTGTATATATATATATATATATATATATATATATATTCAAAAAAATGTGTGTTTGAAAGAAGTCTAAGTTTCAAAAGCTGTATTTATTTGATCACAAAGACTATTTATTTGATCTAGTAATATTGTGAAATATTATACATTTTAAAATAACTGATTTGTATTTGAACATATTTTAACACATAATTTATTCCTGTGATGGTAAAGCTGAATTTTCAGCAGTCATTACTTCAGACTTCAGTGTCACGTGATCCTTCAGAAATCATTCTAATATGCTAATTTGCTGTTCAAGAAACATTTCTTTGTATCGATATTTAAAACAGTTTTTGCTGCTTAATATTTTTATGGAAAACATGATACACTACAATTCAAAAGTTTGGGGTAGCTATATTTAAAAAATAACAATACTTTCAGCAAGGATGCATTAAAGGGGTCATATTGCTTTTTTAAATATCATTATTTTGTGTATTTGGTGTAACAGAATATGTTGACATGTTTTAATGTTCAAAAAACACATTATTTTTCAAATACTGTACATTACTGTAGGTCCTCTATGCCCCGCCTCTCTCAAACGATTCGTTTTCTACAAAGTCCCTCCTCCCGACAAGTGCAGTCTGCTCTGATTGGCCAGCTGACCCAGTGCATTGTGATTGACCGAACACCGCAAGCACTCGTCGGAAATGTAACGCCCCTTTCCATAATCGCAGCTTCAGCTTTCAAAATAAAGGTAAAGACAGAGCCCGAAAGGGGAACAGAGTCACGTGACAGACACAGTGATGAAGCTGGTATGTGTTTGCAGTACACAAGCCACGGTTAAGACAGCTGACTCCACTGTGATGTGACCCCCCCCCCTCTCTCTCTCTCTCTCTCTCACTCTTGCGCTCTCTCTCTCTATTTCAATTTCAATTTAAGAGTGCTTTATTGGCATGACAAAAAATATACATTTGTATTGCCAAAGCAATTGCAGCTGGACTGCTTACAAATAGTGCACGTATGTATTAACAGAAAGAAAAAGAATAATAGTAATAATAATAATATATAAAAAGTATTAAGCATAAAATGAATTACTAATGTATGTAAGTATATAAACTAGAAATAAAAATAAAATAAGGGATTAGACAGATTTACAGAAGCAAAATATACATCTAAGTAATATAATACAGTAATTTGGCATAATATAATCTACATGTGCTGGAAACATCAGGTTGAGTGTTTTCTCTTCTATGGTGACAGGCAGACACTCTCTCTCTCTCTCGCCCTCTCTCTCACTCTTCTTGCTCTCTCTCGCGCACACACACACACGATGCGCAAAACTCCGCATTTGAACAGTCAATAGCAAATACCTAAAATAATAAAATAATAGTAGCTGATTCAGAAGCGCCAGATTGTCATAGCAAAGTCAGAATTACCTCCTCTCCTAGGTTCACGAAACGGTCGTCCATGAAATGCATTGCTGTTCTGTTGTAAGTAATCTTAAAGATTCCTAAATGCATCTACTTTCGGAAGGCCAAATAAAGTGCTTTTGCTTTCGCCTAGAAACACACAGCGTCTCCCTGACATGGCTGCTTCAACACTAACTGC
>NW_015505280.1:318771-339672 GCF_001515645.1 Sinocyclocheilus grahami | reverse complement strand
GTATATAAACTAGAAATAAAAATAAAATAAGGGATTAGACAGATTTACAGAAGCAAAATATACATCTAAGTAATATAATACAGTAATTTGGCATAATATAATCTACATGTGCTGGAAACATCAGGTTGAGTGTTTTCTCTTCTATGGTGACAGGCAGACACTCTCTCTCTCTCTCGCCCTCTCTCTCACTCTCTCTTGCTCTCTCTCTCTCTCTCGCGCACACACACACACGATGCGCAAAACTCCGCATTTGAACAGTCAATAGCAAATACCTAAAATAATCACAAAACAGTAGCTGATTCAGAAGCGCCAGATTGTCATAGCAAAGTCAGAATTACCTCCTCTCCAAGGTTCACGAAACGGTTGTCCATAAAATGCATTGCTGTTCTGTTGTAAGTAATCTTAAAGATTCCTAAATGCATCTACTTTCGGAAGGCCAAATAAAGTGCTTTTGCTTTCGCCTAGAAACACACAGCGTCTCCCTGACATGGCTGCTTCAACACTAACTGCGGTTACTGAAACCACGCCTTCTTTCTTTGCGTGCACATTTGTGCGGCATTATGCAAATATTTGCACATAGTGAGGTAGATATGTGGGGGCGTGTTAGAACGAGCCGTTTTAGGGGGGCGTGGCAGAGTCTTAACTTTGATAAAGAATATCTCTTTGGATTTGAGACTTTAGTCTTTGCAACTTCAGGGATCTTATCTATGCACAATCAGCTTGTAACACTCCAAAGAGAAAGGAAAACTTGAAATCGCATCATATGGCCCCTTTAAATTGATCAAACGAAAATTGATCTATTTTAAATAAATTCTGTTCAGTGGACTTTCTGTTTATCAAAGAATCCTGAATTTGTGTGTTTGAGATTGAACTTCAATTCACCCTTCTCATCCTGATACACAGAACAGGATTAACAGTCTCTCTCACACCACAAAATCTGAGAGCACATACTTATATAACAGCCCAAACAGTGGGGTCTGCAGACTTGGCTTATGTTTTGACTGAAAATGTAATGCAGAACTGTCAAGTGGGTCAGCAGCGGGTTTCGCTGGCAGGAATCAGATGCATGTGCAGGGATTACATCTAAAGGCTTATGGGCTCTCTGCATGCCTGCCCAGCTGTGACAGAAATCGCACTGCTTCAAACCGCCGCTTCATCAAATCATCACAAATGCGTGGCTGAAAAATTACCTTTTTAATTTAATTTGAATTTACAATTGAGAATCATTTACGTTTTAGGTTTAAGCAAATAAAAAGTTGAACAAGCAAATAATGAGGTTTTGTGCAGGTTACATGTTACATATGAGTTGTTTTGATTTCATGATACATACATATAAATTATTATATATAATTTATATTACTTTGTATTTCCAAATTTTAAATTGATCGGAGCATCTCAGAGAACCTGTGAAACCCATATACAACAAACTGAGAAAATAAGCACCACAAAGAGAGCCTTTCTATAAGACTAATAAATATCCACCAAAATACTTTGCGATCGCCTGGAGATCTTGTAAACACTTTTTGAGTTATTTTTCTCATGCATAATTATTTAGCTCCAAAAATCAACAACACAAGGCATCGATTAGCTAATTTTTAAACAACCGTTTGCACACAAAGCAGCAATCAAAAATCAGTTGATCAATACAAACCCTGAGAAAACAATACTTTAAAAGGAAAACTTTTTCTAACATCACCACCTCCGAATTATGGCCTCAAAGCGCAAAAATATTAGTGCAATAATCAGCTTTGGTGGTAATCAATGATTACAGCTGAACACTGAAACTACACAAGGAAATATGTGATAAAAAGTTTAAAGCCCCCAGAAGCATTATTAGGAATTTGTCTACTAAGCTTGAGAAAAGAAAAACAAAGTGTAGATGTTCTACAGCCTACTTGAGGAAATAGGCACCACATTCATCCTTTTCCTTAAGTTGTGGACTGTGGACAGTCGAGGACTTTGGCCTACCACAAGCCCAGTGTGGTTCCATTCTTGCGAATGAGAGACCTCCTACAAATTTCCTAGAAATGCTGGCGTGGAATTTCTCTACGCTCATGTGTATTTTCTTTTGTTTGTCTTGTCCGTGCCAGTTGTATTATTTGCTAGACAGTCTGTGTAAACCCTGCGGTCTGAACATGAGGTTAGCAGGATCTCCAATTTGGGCTCTAAAACTTGGTTTTCTGAATGTATGTTCAGAAATAAATTATAATTAGGGGATTTCGGTGCTTTGCATTAAAACTCTGCATTTGATCTTTCCTTCTCAAAGGGAATGACTTTGAAACAAGAAAGATGCTTGAAAAAGAAAAAGCTCTTAAACCGGGATAAAGAATTAAGATCTAATTCCAGTCGTGCAAAAGTTATAAACACATCCAGGAGTTCTGGCAAACCTGAGTCATGGTGTGGAACACTAGATTGTTTCTGCATGGCTCACACCATTATCAAGGGAAAATGCACTGGAAGGGTGTTCTAGGATCTTGAAACAGTCCATAACTCAAAAATATATATATTTTTAAAGTTTTACAATTGTAAACTTTACCTGGCGTAGCGATCAGTTTCCTGTGAGAACCGTCGATTCTACTCCAGGGAGCACCTGCACCTGTCTGCAGGACAGTCAACAGAGCCAATATGCTTAATATTCATTACAAGAAAAGGTCAGTGACGTACAGAAAACTGAAATAAACACATTTTCTGGCATCCTGGCTGATTTTATCAATGGTTTTACGTACCCCTTGCACATTAGCTATATTAGTACTTAAGCTAATTGTGTCATTATTCAAAAGTCAAAAACAACAGGATGGAGGATAATTGGATTAATACTGGAAATCTCCATAATCTCTGTTGCTCTGACATAAATTAATCAGCAAAATTGACTTTTCTGCACAGCTTCAAAGAGATTACTGCAATCATTTTACTGACATTTGTATGTCCCCTTACCCTCACTGATTCATTGTAGAGCTTTAAGGGACGATTTCACTATTTTCAAATGATACATTTTGTCATAATTTACTCATCCTCATGTCTTTCCAATGGAAAGGGGGGGGCACAGTTTTTTTCCTAAAAACTGTGCTGAGTTCTGTGCAATAAATGGAGATTGAAATTGAAGCCAAAAAAGGGACACAAACGCACCATAAAAGTATTTAATATGACATAAAATTCAGAAAAGTAATTCATACGACTTGGTTACTATATTCAATGTCTTCTGAATCCATACGCATTATAACCATCTAAAATTGACCATCACAACTTCCCTCATAATCTCTCATGAATATGGCACAATAAGAGTTCAAATATCATACTTTTATGGTTCTTTTTTTTGTTTGTTTTTTGAGGATCAAGAAGAAGAAAAAATATGACTAAAATTTGCAGAAAACATCTCGTACAAAATTTCATTGAACATATCACAAATCACGAAACATGGAATTCTTCAAAATAATACAATACAAATGTACACTTGCCCAGCACATGCCATACAGCTTTTTTGGACAAGGAATCTTTATTTCACCTCTCCAGGTGAAATAAAAGACAAAATGATACTGTATGCATGAGCGTGAGAAAGACTGATTAGGATGTAGAGAGAATGGAAAGAAAGCTAAAGCTGTGGCTGCTATATGTCTTAATGCATTTTTATGAAATGAGACAGAATCTCTTTCTAATGATACTGAATCCCTCACAAACGATGTTTAGGAGCTGTTCGATATCCCACTTCTTATCCAGGCCTCATTAATGCACCTGGGAGAAATACTGCATGGGACAGATGATTACAATCATCACTTCCCTCTGTCTGTTTCAGACACGTTATATTTTCCTGATTAAAATCCAAGTCACTATCTTGGAAGTGATTAATTGCTGTGGCAAGTTTGGCAGGTGCAGGAATGTTGCTGCAGATGTTTTGCTAGCAAGCACATTGAAATGATTCAGAAGCTTCATAAATGGAACCATAGGACTGAAAAACACACATTGTTGAGTAATTTAGTATGTCATGAGACTGTAATTTGAATGTAATCAATATGTAAACTGATCACAGAAAAACATACTAATTTGTCTTCAGAAGAGTTGTAAATGTACAACACCACAAAAAATGTCAATATAAAAGAACCATTTAGTTCATGTGATCTGTGTGTTTGCACATTCAAATATGGCACAACATTTCACCCTATAGGCTTGTTGTCAAAGATGCCAATCGTCATTGGTCCATTTGTGTCTTGTAACCGACCGTGATTCCCTAGATATGAAAATGTGTGTGTTCAAATTGCACCAGTGAGATTTGAGAGCTATGGCAAAGGGTAAGACTATCAGCAATTGGCTTAAATTTCATTCTATTCCTTCGGTCAAATAGGTTCAAAGGACTTAGCGCATGGCTCATCTAGACCACTGTCTTTTTACGTTTAATTAATGAATTATGTATTTATTTATTGAAGCTTGGCAGCCTTGTCACTTTGATTTCATGGAAAACAGCAGCACAGACATCTTATTTTTGTGGTATACAGAAAAAAGAAGTCATATAGGTTTGAAAGTGTGAATAAATGACAGAATTGTCTTTTTTAATTTTTTTTGGTGAACTAGCCTAATTTAGGCTTGAGTTAAAATGTCTGGCCACAAGTCATGTTCACTCAAAGGAAACACCAAACCCAAACTCTTGCAGAGAAATATAGGCTTTTGTATAGGTCTGAAATGGAAAGTGGAAAATCCCAGGAACCCTGCCGTCTTTGAGTAAGGTTAGCATAGTCTCATATATAAACAGTTTGAACTGTTTCCTGTATTTTTGGCTGCCTTTGAGGTGGGCGGAATGCACAGGGTTGAGAGACAGCTAAGGGTGGAATAATATCTCTCTGACAAAAACAAAAAACAAAAACGCATATGGACGTTTTTTCCACCGAGAATAAACACTGCCTGGTGACCAAATAATCATAAACAATGAAACATATAGCCTGTATAGCCCTTGCTATCATAACTGATGTATATACACTTCATCTTTGTCCATTACAAATCCAGTAACACACAAATACGCTCCAACACAGAGTGCTGCTTGAGAATAATGGCTTTTGGACCACTGCTCTATTGTTAAACATGTTGCTGTAGGTCCAGCACTTAAGATTCAAAATCTAGCCATATGCAATCCATATGCACCAGTTTGTATAATAATGTGTAATAATAGAGCAGGTGCAAGATGGTCATTCTGCATTACTAGTGGTTCATGAATCATGATATATGTCCATTTATCTTCCACACATTTATTTTCATTCAGTCACATGGAAACAGACATTTTTTAAAAATAAATTAACAATATACGTCATACTACTACCTCTAAAACCATTTTAAAAAATGTTTCAGCATTTGATAATAATAAACGCTTTTTGAGCAGCAAATCGACATATTAGAATGATTTCTGTAGGATAATGTGACAGTGAAGACTAGAGTAATGACTGCTGAAAATGCAGCTTTGCATTACAGGAATAATTTAGATTTTAAGTTATATTACGACAGTTATTTTATTTGTAATAATATTTCATAATTGTATTATTATAATTGTATGTTATTATATTATTATTATTATTCTATTATATATATATATATATATTTAGTTTTTTTTTTATAAACGCAGTCATGGTGCGCATATGAGACTTCTTTCAAAAACATTAACAAATCATAACAACCAATAGTTGTTATGCAATAGTGCACATATAAGCCTAATGAATAAAAAGATACATACGATAAAGAAAATTACATCATAATAATCTGCACATCTCTATGCTGCATCATGTGCCATTTTTAGACTGGACTGCAGGACTGTGAGGAAATCAAAAAGCTAATCAAAATGACTCTCTTTAGACTGCAAAGAAAGAGTGAGAAAACAAATCTCCATTCTCCTCACCAATCTGAACCCCATCACCTCAGGGGTCGATTTCTACTCAAAATGCAGGATTTCTGGATGTACCTTGTTTTTCATGGGATATTTATTTACTGAATCCAAAAACGGTGTACAATTATGTTTCGATAAACAAGTGGAATAAATTACTTTCTGATATATGTTAGGGGGCATAGAACTCTTACTCAATGATGCAATGTTTTTATTCTATGGTCTTCGAGTCATAGCTAAATAAAAACAAATAGTGTGCCCATGCAGAACAGATTTTATTAGTCACTTTCCAATGCCCTGAGAGATTCCTAAAATGAGGACAGTTTTTTTTGTCCAAAATAAATACATAATTTACATAAATCCATCTATATTTTCACCTTTCTAAATTCATAAATCCAAAAAATATTTTAACGGTTTCAGTGCTATACAAGCACTGAACAACCCCCCAAAAATAGTCTCAGCCAGTGAAACGGCTATGTTGGACAGTGTTGCTTTATTAAAATGAGTGATTTGTATATTTATTCTAATATTTAGTAATTCTTGCTATCATAATTTATCATTATGCTATAATAATAGCATAATAATGCTATCATTATTTTTGTGTTATTTACATGTTGCTATGCGATTCCTTGAGGTTCTGGGTGCTTTTTAGGGCGTTGTCTTTTTCAGTGTATGTTTTTCACCTACCTTATCAGCTGTCATGAGAAAATTGTCTGATATCTTAGAAGAGTACCAGCACACCTCTTCTTGACAAGCCGTGTGATATGAGGTGTCATTCATGACTGTCGCATGAATGGTGCAAGATGAGTTATGCAGTAAAGTTTAATACTTTAACCCTGAATATGAGCAACATTAATAGTAATGCTTGCCCTGCAAAACTCACCACTATGATGCTAGTGCGCATGTTGTGAACAGTTACCACACCACTACACCATGACCCCGCACCCAATTCAGATCAAAGTGTCTTTTTAGATTTGTTATCAAGCCCTTAACACATAAAAAAAATCTGGGCTTTCCGCGTATGGCTATTTCACAGGAATTCAACGGTTTCTGTGAAAAGATTTAAGTTTAACAGGAGTGTTCACTGCACGCTGTGTACTCAGCAAACATAATGTCTCACCACACCAACACAGACTCAGTTACACTCTGTTTTGGAGCTGGACACTTAGTGACAGTCCATACAAAATGTATTGAATGAATGGGCAAAACAATCTCACGCTGTGCCTTGAGCACAAATATGTGTTGAGTGGGCGGAGCTGACATTGTTTGCTAGTCAAGTTTGTGTTATCAAGAGTCCACAGAATTACACGTCTGTCTGTGTCAAGCCATGTTTAGGAGGACATGAAATCCAGGTCAAAACCTCAGGTTTATTTTTCCCCACAACAGAAAATAAAGGTAAGCTACTATATGAACCCACGGGAGACACTTAACAGGATATGATTAACTGTTACAGGCCTTACATAACTTTGCTTAACTTACAAAACCATTTTGGCAGGGGGAAAAGTGTACTGCACCAAAACAAAGACAACCATAACCTTACATAATAATACGATACAGCTTAATAAAATGACCGCCACTGAAGAAATACGATCCAAGCACTTACAAAACATTTGACTTTTCCCTTCATTTTTTAGCAACATGTATGCAACAGAGGTCTACCCCCTCCACCCTCAAAGACTTCCAAGAAAGCTTCTGGCCAAAATGTGAGTCCATTATCCATAATAATAAATGCTTCCTCCATTGAAAATGTTCCCCTGTTGTCCTGTCATGATGACATGAAGATACACTGACTTTTTTTGTTTAGAATTGTTTCAGACTGTTTCACTTTCAAACAGTGCTTGTATTTCTCTCCTGATTCAGAGGAGACGACATTTTCACTGGAGAACGCAGTATTATGGATAGAGGACTCGTATTTTAGCTCGTTTGAAGTAAAAAATGCCTTCAAGATGGATTTGTTTATTACAGACACTTTTCACTTCACAATACGTTAATTCAGTGGTTCCCAACCCTGGTCCTGGAGGCACCCCAACACTGCACATTTTGCATGTCTCCTTTCTCTGACACACCAGTTTCAGGTCTTGGAGTCTCTACTAATAAGCTGATGACCTGAATCAGGTGTGTTTGATTAAGGAGACATGCAAAACATGCAGTGTTGGGGTGCCTCCAGGACCAGGGTTGGGAACCACTGCGTTAATTGATGGACTAATTCATGTGGATTACTTGCGGATTATCGTGATGTTTTTATCAGCTGTTTGGATACTCTGAAGATGGCACCCATTTACTACAAATTTCTCAATTTCTCCACTAATGAACAGAAAACTAAACTTATCTCAGATGGCCTGAAAAAGAGTAAATTTTTAGCAAATGTTCTTTTGTTCTTTTCCTATTCCTTCAATAAATAAGAAATGAACACAGCAAATTACAGTTTGTAAATAAATGCAGATGTTGCCATATCAAGAAACACCCAGTATATCACAACACGATCAAGCTACAAGCATATTTTAACATTAATGCAATTAACATTTTAACATTATTACACTTACAACACAAATTCTGCAGCATTAACTATAGTAACTCTAGTAATGCTTTGGATTAAAACATTCTTTCTATTTTTCTATTTACAGATTAAAACAGACTTCTCTAACATAAATAAAAATTAGCCTTGTTTGTAAACTAGCTAAGTCATGAAGAAGAATTAAAGGTTAATATATTAAAATGTTAAAGCCCATTATCTCACATATCTGTTACAGTTGCAAGCTGGTTTAAAGAAAGCAACACAATCAAGAATCTCTACAAGTGCAGGTCATTGAGGGCACTGAGTGTATCCTCCAGACATGACTTTCAAAGGGTGAGTAAGTTCAGATCTACGTAACACATATGGCCCAAATAAGTTCCATGAAGAGTTTTTTGCACCATACCATACCTCAGCCCATGCGTTTAACAATTCAAAGTTAATTTACCTTTAGATCTCACCCAGGCCACCTCAAAAATACCCTTTTCTTTAGTACAGTTGCAGAAAACTGTATGTGATTTTAATAAAAAGGATAAAAAAAGGTTAGTCGATATTAACATTTTATCATTATAACTTGATGAAATAAGCTTGATGAAATAAGGCACCAATATGCCATCTCATAATACCTGAAACATTGTTACCATAATTTTATAGTGAATTTCTAGCACAGCAGTCTCAAATTTAACTGGATATTTTTACAGTACAATTATAAATGCTAAATACATTTTCCTTTTTTTTTTTTTTTTTGTTCAACCTATTCACATCTTTTATTAAAACATAAACACAGTATGAGAAAGATATAAAGTAGCCTACATAAAACACACTTTTGTGCATTGTTCATATTTAATCATTGTGAGTTGCAAAGGTTTAAAACACCATAACAAAGTGTATCAAAAACATAATCAAATACAAAATCATTTATTGTATTTTAATACGTTTTGTTGTCATCCCTGGCAACAAATAAATACATACATGAACAAAAAATGAAAATATATTTTGGTTTCAGCTCATTTTTGTTCACAAATCTCACAATTATGTATGTTTTTATATTTATTCCAGTCATTGAACACACAAATTTACTTTAACAATACTAACACTGCCGGTCAGGCTGGTCTGCTAGCTGCTTTTAGAATGAGTTTGGGCACTATTAGCTGGTCATCTTCAGGAGACCCTCTTACACCACCAAAGACCAGCTAGACGAGCATAGCCAATCAGGGAAACAATCTTAACCCAGATAAAACAAGCAAACGTTCTTAGGTTTATTGACTTTTTATTTATTGTAATGATTGTGTTTTAACAACAGGCTCATTTTAAATGTAAAGGAATACTAAAATAAAATCCCGATGGACTTTTATTATGAAAGTTGACTTACAGCTTTTCCAGCCATGCAGTGACGTCATTCGGATCCGTTAAATCGACAGGCCACCTGCAGGGATGCAGCAAGGCTTTAAAGGGACAGGCTTCGTATGCATGGGATGCTTTTGTTACAGCACATGGAGAGAAGAAGACGGGCTGTCATCTCCAGCGAAGCGTCCTCCGAAGCGCATCAGCAAAGCCACGTAAGATATCCTTCCTTTCATATCTTTCTGTGTAACAGAAAAAGAGCTTTTCGAGAGATTTCGCAAAGACTATGTCGACCAGAAACAAAGTGGTGAGGATAGAGTTCATGTAAGAGCTTTAAATGATTTTTCTTTAAACATCCAACGCCCTATAGCGATCCGAGTCATGTGTTTATCAAATTCAGAAATCTTGATTGTTTGTTTCAATCAAAATATTAGGAAACTAATGACTCGATTTTGTAACTAAATGTGTCTAGAATATAAACCACAAAGATTGTGATGTCGAATCCGAATGCATTTGGTGTCAGTCGCATTTTTTGCACAAAAAATAAAATGCTTGTGTTGTGGGGAAAGTTACATCAAGTGTTGATGATCCTGATCAACAGGTGACAAGAGCATCAGCATGTCTTCTTTAAGTCACTTGGATGTAATTTGCGGTGGGATTTGCATGCCGAATCTCTGTGTAAAACATGATGGACGTCTATTGTGAAGCCAGCCTATGAATGCACCCCTTTATAAATGACTTGGCAGTGTTTGTCAGCTTATTTTTTCTCTGTTGAAAGCCTCCGGTTCATTATTCATTACTGTTAATTCTGTTCTATCTTCTATTCAATCAAAATAATCGTTCTCCCCCCAAGTCAATATGCTTTTGCAAAACTTCTATTGATTATAGGAGAGGAGCTCCTTCACGATCCCTAATTCCCCAGCTGGTGTGTTGAGCGAATGACTACAATTAGATTTGAAGAGCTGTTTATTATAGTTATCCTTGGCAAATCCAATATCAGAGCAGTCCTCTACATCCTCATCTTTCTGCCGGCGCTAATCATATAGAGGTGATCCTGGTGGCCTTCCTTCAATGTTTAGCTCCAATGTATTCCGATGGCAATTTAATGCAATGAAGTGAAGGCTGAACTCCAGCCCTCGGGGGGAATATGTGAATTCACACATCTCCAGGTGGGCTTGTGTGTGGAGTCGTTCATATCTCGTTCAGTACGAAGAAGCAAAAAAGGCTTGCCTGAAGGGATAGTTCAGGCAAAAAATTCTAATTCAGCCATTTACTCGCCCTCATGTCGTTCCAAACTGAATGTGGAAGACAAAAGATGATGTTACGGACTGACAGCCTCAGTCACCATTTGTTTTCTTTGCATCTTGCTCCACTGAATACTGACTAAAGCTGCTTAACATCTCTGTTTTACTTCATAGCAAAAAACAAAAATAGATATTGAATGACATGAGGGTAAGCAAATGATACCAGAATTAAAATTTTTACATTTTAAATTTGACCTCTTAGAACACTAAAAACATCAACTAGGTTAGAGGTAAGTTTGTTGTGTGTATATTACAAGGGAAAATAATTGTTAAAACGCTCTATGCTTTGCAAAAGTGTGCGTTTTCCACAAGCGGAATGTAAAAAAGGTGAAAAAAAAACATCAAGGAGGTTGATGAACTCTTGAAAACATCGAAAACAACGTGCTCAATGCCCACTCACCAAAAAATATGTGAGGAAAAGGGTGCATATAATTAGCTTCCGCCGGATATTCGCTAGGCGTCTGCACTTCAATCAATTTCAGCACCACAGTGCTGGACAGCTCCCAGTGTCACAGCACAGAACAAGGGAGTCAATGGCAATCATTTCCAACAGCACGGGATCAGCCCCCGGGACAATTTAGCAAATGAATGATTTATTTGAAAGTAGATACACTAATGTTAAAGCCTCCCTGAGAAAATTGCCGTTTTGACCCCCAAGAATTCCTCCTGATAGCTTTTGGTTTCTGAATGTATATTATTGTGGGTGTATATAGATCAAGGCACTATTTAGTGCACTTAAATTAAAAAAAACATTTTATTTGTTGCAAGTTGCAATGTGCAGCAGTGAATTTAATGCACTTTTTGGTGATGAAGAAATGAATCGAGTTTAAATGATTATTTAAATGGGTGGAAACCAAGATGCTGTTGTGCACACAATGGAGAAAAAAAGATAAAATAAAGCTTTTTTCTAGATGAACATAAATTAGACTGAGCTGTAGGCTGGTTAATCTAGTCAGAATGAATTATTTCTTGCGTGGGACCTCTGAAACACTGAACAGATGTTCTGAACCACCTGTTAGATGCTGACACGTTCAAAGTGCATATTGTGAGATTCTTAAAAATGATTCCACTTTTGTCTCTCGATGATGCACAGATAAATCTCACTCGGAGATGTTCTGTGCAATATTGATAACCACTCTTCATTACAAATATAATAAATAAACGGTGTTATCTGTCAGGAAATTAAATTAGGTATGCTGTATGTAATTATGGTTGGTCAACCTTGTGGTCCTGTCTGACTTATAGACATACATTATGTGTGTAGGAGACACCGGGGAGTTGTAAGACCATGAGTTTAGCCAATTAGAAATGAGCTACAGAAGAGAATCTTACATTGACCACCACCCATCTAAGGTGGGTGGGTAAGTGTCTGTTTGATTTTTTTTTTTTTCTTCAGAAAAAAAAGAGGTAAGAAACATTGGTTTGATATATAGAATCCACTTAAGCTTTTCATCTACATTTTGAAAACTAGAAATATCATGGCAGAGCAGACATGAAGGGTTGTAACACTTTCAGCACTTTTTAAACTGGATTCACAAAATGAGAAACATTACATGGACACACTCTACGAGTTGTTTGTCTGCATTTTATGTATTGTTATGTATTAGTTTCAAATTTAGTTTGCTTTTTGAATTAAAATTAATAAAAACATCATACACATTAATGTTTTATGTTCGTGTAACAGTGGACAGTGAGGAAGGTTGTAACAACAGCACCCTTCCCTTACGAAATTTAACCATGGTTTTACTACAAATAAAACCAAAGACCATGGCTACTATAGTTAAACCATGGTAACCACAAATTAACCATGGTTTTGCTACACTAACCATAGTTTAACCATGGTATTTGTAATAAAATTGTGATTATACAAATGGTAATAAACACGCCAAAAGACCATGGTGTCTATACTTTTACTACAATAAAACCATGGTTAATGTGGTTGTGAGGGTTGGCATTATTTAGGGATACTTTGTAAATATCTATAGTAGATTAATTAAGCATATCAATATTGTAATATTCTATCAAAGTTTCAGACTAGTAGCAAAAAAAAAAGTTACAGACCTGTCAACAAAACGTGTTCGCTACATTTCCAGGTTTCACGTACACAGAAATATAAACTAAAAATCTTTAGTACTCCAATAAAGCTTGATTAAACCTAATTGAACAAGTCTCCCAGCTGTAAACTGACAAACAATCGCAGAAAAGCTTAATAGTAGATAACAAACGTGCAGTCGCTGTGGATGCGCGCGAGCAGGCGGAGGTGACAGGTTGTCTGTGAGCGTCGTGATGACACATTTACATGGAAAAACACTTCCAGAAATGGCAGCCCAAATGGTTCGGTGCATGTCGCGGTCTGTACTTCACAAGCAAGAAAAAAAAATCGTTCAGAGCAGGTGTTCAAACAAGAGGATATGCGCAATTAATGCAATTAGATGCAGCTTGGTTACCAAAATACTGGAGTAGGTCTGAATAAAACAGTGTGTTGACTTTTCACATGTAGATAAACTCACTTTGTCACCAGAGACACTAAACTAGATCATCTTTTTTAACAATTGTTTTTAGACCGACAAAAGGTGACAAACAAAGCATTTTGTTTAAACGTCTGCCCATACTTGAATTTGTAGCTAACAGATATGCGGATATTATATCCAAGTAGTTTAGAAACATACAGTTAATCTCTAATTTTTTTTTTACTATTTTGGTTCCTAATGAACTACTCTTGTTAACTTGTTAGCTAAGAGCCTGCTAGCTAGCAATAACATCTGGTAGCATAAATAATACATTTTAAATCAACAATCCAACAAAAGTACAATAACGAGAACTCCTGATAATGATTATCTACAGTGTTTTTTAGTTTTTTTAGTAAAAGATGAATTCCTCTGCAAACTGAATTTGCTATTGCTCTGTCGGTGTATAACAGTTGCTGCACAAAGTCTGTTGTTATCTCTAATGTTCATCAAATCTCGATTGGAACCAAGTGAAGTCTGTCAGAATAATACTTGGGCTTGAATAAGAGCAGATTTTAAGAGAGAGAAAAGGGGTGTGTAAAGAAGTTGTTTGTCAATTACTGTAGGATGTTGTGGTAGACACTTGGGCATCAAATGGCAATTCAACTAACGAACAGGCTGAAAGCCGCTCTTTATTCCACTGACTGGCATGCCTGACACCTGGAGGTCGCAGGTTTACATTGCCTGGAACGAAGCAAACCAAAAGGAGAAGACCAGAGACTGTCGATCATGGCGTGAAGCCTTTGTTTATGTCTCAACAAAACTGACAGCAGAGCATCACTCTAAACTTGAACCTGGGTCAGCCCACCTATAAATAGCAGTCTGTGTGATAAGATTTGTCTGGCCAGATTTGATATTAACTGGTTAATGTCTCATCCCTATAGCGATAGGGTAAAACGATCTCTGTGGGTCAGTGGCAAAATATTTTTATCCCAAATGACTAAAAACATACAAGCATTTTATCGTGTAACAGCCGTTACCATTGCCAGTATGCTGCATAATCAGACTGAAAGGGTGATGATTTAACACAAACCTGCATGCATTGTAAAATGTGAAAATCTTATGCTCACCAAGGCTATTTATTTGATCAAAAATACAGTAAAAACAGAAAAATTGTGAAATGTTAGGATATTAAATAGCTGTTTTCTACTTTAGTATATTTTAAAAAGTAATTTATTCCAGTGATGGCAAACTGAATTTAATTAATTAATTACTCCAGTCTTTAGTGTCACATGATCCTTCAGAAATCATTCTAACATGCTGATTGGGTGGTTTTTTATTATCAATTTTTATTTAAAAAAAACATATATGCATGACATTGCACAGCAGTCTCAAATTTAACTGGATATTTTTACAGTACAATTATAAATGCTAAATACATTTTCCTTTTTTTTTTTTTTTTTTTACTTTTTTGGTTCCTAATGAACTACTCTTGTTAACTTGTTAGCTAAGAGCCTGCTAGCTAGCAATAACATCTGGTAGCATAAATAATACATTTTAAATCAACAATCCAACAAAAGTACAATAACGAGAACTCCTGATGATGATTATCTACAGTGTTTTTTAGTTTTTTTAGTAAAAGATGAATTCCTCTGCAAACTGAATTTGCTATTGCTCTATCGGTGTATAACAGTTGCTGCACAAAGTCTGTTGTTATCTCTAATGTTCATCAAATCTCGATTGGAACCAAGTGAAGTCTGTCAGAATAATACTTGGGCTTGAATAAGAGCAGATTTTAAGAGAGAGAAAAGGGGTGTGTAAAGAAGTTGTTTGTCAATTACTGTAAGATGTTGTGGTAGACACTTGGGCATCAAATGGCAATTCAACTAACGAACAGGCTGAAAGCCGCTCTTTATTCAACTGACTGGCATGCCTGACACCTGGAGGTCGCAGGTTTACATTTCCTGGAACGAAGCAAACCAAAAGGAGAAGACCAGAGACTGTCGATCATGGCGTGAAGCCTTTGTTTATGTCTCAACAAAACTGACAGCAGAGCATCACTCTAAACTTGAACCTGGGTCAGCCCACCTATAAATAGCAGTCTGTGTGATAAGATTTGTCTGGCCAGATTTGATATTAACTGGTTAATGTCTCATCCCTATAGCGATAGGGTAAAACGATCTCTGTGGGTCAGTGGCAAAATATTTTTATCCCAAATGACTAAAAACATACAAGCATTTTATCGTGTAACAGCCGTTACCATTGCCAGTATGCTGCATAATCAGACTGAAAGGGTGATGATTTAACACAAACCTGCATGCATTGTAAAATGTGAAAATCTTATGCTCACCAAGGCTATTTATTTGATCAAAAATACAGTAAAAACAGAAAAATTGTGAAATGTTAGGATAATAAATAGCTGTTTTCTACTTTAGTATATTTTAAAAAGTAATTTATTCCAGTGATGGCAAACTGAATTTAATTAATTAATTACTCCAGTCTTTAGTGTCACATGATCCTTCAGAAATCATTCTAACATGCTGATTGGGTGGTTTTTTATTATCAATTTTTATTTAAAAAAAACATATATGCATGACATTATACATTATTCATAACACACTTCCCATTTAATTGCTAAATACTCATGATATTCAAGATTCAACAGCAAAAAAATAAAAATAAATTGTTGTTGTTGTTACTTCATTAACTGTTCAGTGTGTGAAACTCATTATGTTCTCTCCTGCTCTTCTGCTGCTCTGGGTTTCTGTTTTCCTCATCATGAGAACTGGCCTGCTCTGGTGTAAAGAAGAAACGATTGATGCAGTGAGGGAGCAAACGTGGCGGGTTCAACCACAGGCCTTGATAATCTTTTATGGATCTTTAATACATGTAATAAATACTGTGTTTAACCTCAGTTAAAACTGATGCAGTCCAATTTTTATTTAAAAAAAAAACATATATGCATGACATTATACATTATTCATAACACACTTCCCATTTAACTGCTAAATACTCATGATATTCAAGATTCAACAGCAAAAAAATAAAAATAAATTGTTGTTGTTGTTACTTCATTAACTGTTCAGTGTGTGAAACTCATCATGTTCTCTCCTGCTCTTCTGCTGCTCTGGGTTTCTGTTTTTCTCATCATGAGAACTGGCCTGCTCTGGTGTAAAGAAGAAACGATTGATGCAGTGAGGGAGCAAACGTGGCGGGTTCAACCACAGGCCTTGATAATCTTTTATGGATCTTTAATACATGTAATAAATACTGTGTTTAACCTCAGTTAAAACTGATGCAGTGAAATATGTCCATCCATACATACACATACATGCATATTAGGATCCAGTATCCCCAAGACCCCACATACATATTCATCAATTTTTCAAGCCGCTTATCCTCATGGGGCTGACATCCATCCATTTTCCAAACCTCGTGGGGAAACCACAGGCATTATAAATGCATTGCTTTGCATGTTGCTGCATGCAATACTGCATAAATCTATACTGCTTTTAAGTATTTTATTGCAAAAAAATTGATTAATGCATTACAATATACTCATTTCAAATGAAAAATATATTTGCAATAATTGTGCAATAACAATGGGTGTGTAGCTTAGAATACCTATTGGATTGAGAGTTTCATAGATAAAGTGTGAGAAATGTATGGGTTGTAGAGGCTCATAACTCTTGTTCTTAGCTATTCTTCACTTAAGTCATGCCTGTGCCGATATAAATCTTGTTACCAAATGAAATACATAAAGGGGAATTCCACCCAGTTTCAATGTTTTTAATAGTGAGTTCTTTATCCTACAGCTGTTCATGGGACGTAGGCAAATATGCTCTGCTCTGCCAAAAGCAGGAATCAAGAGATCCATCCATAACACCTTCTAGCTGTTAATGCTAAAGCCTCCCAGCTTGAGAGAAATGGCTAGTTAGGAGTGTTGGTCTGAGGCCAAACATGTCTCATGGACAAGACAGCTGTATCAGGCCGAAACTTGGGGTTTCAGAGTCAGTAAATGTGTACTTTTACCCTGAAAATGAAGAGTCAACTGTCTCTGTAAGGTGGTGAAGTGCTGCCACATATTCTTAACTGCAGGTTAACGGTACTCTTTAAAAAATAAAGGTTCCCGGGTGAGTCTTTGCAATCTGGAGTTGCTATACGGTTCTTTGGAGATTAGAAAAGTTATTGATGTCACATTATAGGTTTTTCAGATCAACATAATGGTTTCTGGGGTCTTAAAAGCATCGGTAGTGCTCCACTGATGTTTTTCTTACAAACTAGAGAATATGGTAAAATAATCTTTATGGGGGAAAAAAATTGTAAACCCCTTTTGATTGTCAGTGGAACATTATTTTTAAAGGAACAATTTACTCACCCTCAGGCCATTCAAGATGTAGAGGAGTTTGTTTCTTCATGGGTATCAATGTGGAGAAATTTAGCATTACATCACTTGCTCACCAATGAATCCTCTGCAGTGAATGGGTGCCGTCAGAATGAGAATCCAAACAGCTGATAAAAACATCACAGTAATTCACAAGTAATCCACACAACTCCAGTCCATCAGTCGTATGTAACAAATAGCGGTTTGCTTGTAAGAAACAAATCCATCACTAATGCGATTTATCTTTATCTAACTTTTTTAACTTCAACCATAGTTTTTATTTGTTGGGGAACTATTGCTAGAAGAGTAATGGTCAATATTTTTGGATTTCTGTACAGATGCTAATATTGTCAATGGGAATGTAATTTGTGATCCTGGACCACAAAACCAGTCATAAGGGTCAATTTTTTCGAAATTGAGAATTATATATCACACGAAAGCTGAATAAATAAGCTTTCCATTGATGTATGGTTTGTTAGGATAGGACAATGTTTGGCCGATATACAACTATTTGAAAATCTGGAATCTGAGGGTGCAAAAAAAATCTAAATGCTGAGAAAATTGCCTTTAAAGTTGTTCTTAGCAATGCATATTACTATTCAAAAATTAAGTTTTAATATATTTACAGTAGGAAATTTACCAAATATCTTCATGGAACATGATCTTAATATCCTTATGATTTTTGGCATAAAATAAAAATCAATCATTTTGACCCATACATTGTATCTTTGGCTATTGCTACAAATACACCCCAGCGACTTAAGACTGGTTTTGCGGTCCAGGGTCACATTTTGTGTGAGTTTTCCCTCATCCTCTATGTGACTGACATTTTAGCCTTCTATTAGACAATTGAGTCCAAATCCATAATATGGCTCTTTTTCTGTTTAGATATAATAATTTGCCACAGTATTGAAGGGTTTACCTATTTTCACCTTTGAACAACATTGTGTTCTCAACCAAAACTCACCTATAAAGAGAGAGGGTCTTTTTGGCAGAGACTGGATTATGTTATGATTGACATCAACGGTTAAGGGACTAAATGTGGCTTCAGGTTGCCCTTCGGTTCTCGGCATCCCAGTGTCCTCCTGTAGAATAAAACTGAGGGCTTGTATCAAATTCAGATGGTTTGGTCTGGAAGTCAGTATGTGTCATACGAAGTGCCCTTTTGTTCTCTTCTAATTTTCTAAAAACCAAAATAACAAATTAATACAGCACGTACAGGATATTCAAAGTAATGGATGTCAATTCAAAACAATTTACAAGTTTCAATGTCATTCATAGATCATTATTAATCACATGTTATTATTTCACCAGAAAGTCTATTTGTGTAACAGACCAAGAGGAAGACGGTTAGAGAGCAAGAGAGATTGTAATGTTGCATAATAGAGGTGTAAGGCTTGAAAAACCTTTCCATCCAAACAGTCAGTCTGATGTTGACTTTGACCCCTCCTAGACAGACGCTAGCTATTAAAAGTCAATATCAGTAGTGCTGACACTGAAACATTTGAAATACAAGCAACACTGCAGTTGCTGAAGAACTAAGTGTACCAAGGGACTGAATGTTCTCTTTACAAGCATTGAATGAAGTTAGTTCTAGTTACATTCAATTTAAATAAATCTTAAATAATGCACATAACAACCATGTTTCATTAAATTACATCACATCAAGAATGGTATTACAAGAGCTCTAGTCTAGATCCGTGCTTTTCAACCTTTGTAACTTCAAGGCCCCCTGTTGTCAGTCAACACTCAGAAGCCCCCATTAAAAAAAAATAGAGATGTAAAATACATTAAAATTGAATAGCAGAGAATATCAAAATGCTTTAAAGCACTATTCCTTTATTAAAACAAAATACATGTTTTATTGATGCTGTAGATGGTCTCAACTATACTAAACATAATTTAACTTGTAGCTTATTTAGCATTGTAATTGTAAAGCATTTTAATACATTTTCTTTTAAATAATTTTAAATCTTTAAAGTGGTTTAAGTGGGCTAAAAAATATAATCTAATCATAGGCCCCCACAAAAGCAGCTATGATATTCCCATGAGCTGAGCTTCCAGCAAACTTTGAGTACTTTTCAAAAGCAATAATTAAATATTCCATGTTCATGACTCCTGATTGGCAAAGTGAGACTGTGTTTGTATACCGCGTCTTTGTTCATCAATTAAAGGCAATAAACAGGCCACTGTCATTAGAAAATCTGTGTCAGGACAACATTTGACACAAATCGTGAGAGAAAGGAGAAAAAAATGAATGGATTGGCTGAAAGAGAAAGATTCAATGAAAGAGTTCACGACAATTAATGTCTCACACTTGAGTGGCATGACAGCCAGTGAGCGAGTGGACATTTTGTGGGTGATTATATCATGCTGCATGAAGCTGTAATACAATAGAGACACTGTTTTGTGTCTCTATTGAACTACACCTTGCAAGCACTCACAAGGGCAACACTTGCTCCAGAATACGGTTTCTGATTGGACATCTGTATTCTGAATTGTTGATGCACTTCATTTAACATTCTGAACAAATCAAAGATTTCCGTCCACCTTGAGGTTATTGCAAAAGCTCTCATAGTCAGTAACACAAGTCTGGCTGACTTACCAAAACTCTTTTAAGTTTCACGTCTCAATTGGGAATCCTATCATTATAATAAAAATTGACTTGCAGTGGAACAGAAATACTGCTTGTAGATTATAGGCTACACAGCAGCTTTGCAAACATTCAATCAATACTACACTCAAAATAAGTGCTTGTAAGATAGCAACTGAATGAGACAAAATATGAATCCAGAACTAAAGAACATAAAATTAGTTATTGAACAGAATATAGAAATGATGTGAGATAATAAAAAGGTGTTAAATGAATACAAACCTTGCGTATGGACCTATTGTTCCTATAATTACTTAGTGATCTCACAATTCTGACAGAATTGCGAGATGCAAACTCAGAATTCCGATTTAAAAGAATATGTAAACTCACATATTTAGTTGTTAAAGTGTTTTTTTTTTTTTTTTTTTTTTTTTAAAAAGGTAATTTTTTTTTTTTTTCT
>NW_015505280.1:300710-318663 GCF_001515645.1 Sinocyclocheilus grahami | reverse complement strand
ACTCAGAATTCCGATTTAAAAGATTAAGTAACCTCACTTTTTTTTTTATTATTTTTTTTTTTTTTTTTTTTTTTGAAAAAGGTAATTGTGTCTTTTTATCTCTCATTTAAATGCACAAATGCATTCCGTGTGTCCTTTTCAAGACCAATTTTTTTTTGGCTACATTGTAATGGACTATTTTTCTTAGTGGAATCTTAGAATAATAGACAGGTAAGATTATAAAATTTCTAACAATGCAAATCAATAATTAATGTTTACATATTTTTTTAATTTGGTATGCAGCTGTTTAAGACAACAAATAATGTACTCATGTTTCCTAACGGCCTATGAAAAAGTGTCTATATAGTATATAAAAACAAACCAGAAACAAAGTAGAATGCAATGTGCAATGAGAAGAAACAAAGCATCACAGGAAGTAGCAAATAAGGTGTAAAAGACATTTTAAAAAAAGGTCAGAACAGAGGATCAGAAGGGGTGGGATGTCACGGGTACTTACCTAACAGTCAACATCACGATTAACCTGTGACTGGAGGACTGGGATGAAAAGAGGAAGTGGACCATGAGTCAAGAGGGACAGCAAAGGAGACTAAATGAGAGGTGGGAGCCAAGAGCCTAGGGGATTGGAAGGAAGTTGTACATCCAAGGAATGGAAACATATTGGACACTAAAATGGCCATAAACTCCCTAAGAGAGGTCAGGGTTACAGAAAACGGCTGGAGAGATTCAAAGAGGCAAGAAGGCTGTCAGCGCAGCTGTGGTGAACCAAGGTGCAACAGGTTCAGCAGAACCCAGAAAGAAGGGTGAGCCTGCTAAAGAAAAGGGATGTGGTTTATTATATGCACACATGGAGGCCCAGAGGAGGAGAATATGGATATAGAATGAATACATATAGTACCTCTTTTAAATAAAGTTTGTTAACATATGTTCGTCATTTCCATATATATGTTTTAGTTAGCTAATAGATAGTGTCTTGCGAATGTATTCATACCCCTTCATTTTTTTCACATTTTGTTTTGTTACTGCCTTATGTTAAACTGCTTTAAATTATTTTTTTCCACAACAATCTACACTCCATACACCATAATTGTCAAGCAAAAAACAGGTTTTTAACATCTTTGCAAATTTATTAAAAAATTAAAAAATTTAATTATTCCATTGCATAAATATTCATACCCTTATCTGGGACAGTTGAAATTTAGCTCGGGAGCATATCTTGTAGATACTACTACACTTCAAGTGAAGTTAACCTGTGGCAAATTCAATTGAATGGGTATGATTTGGAAAGGCACACACGTCTTAATAAAAGGTCTAACAGCTGATAATGCATATCAGAGCAAAAACCAAGCCCTGAGGTCAAAAGAACTGCCTGTAGAGCTCAGAAACAGGTTTGCGTCAAGCCACACATCTGTGGAAGAGTTCAGAAACAAATGCTGCTTCATTGAAGGGTCACAGAAGCATGTAGTCTCTGTTACCCTTAATGGAAGAAGTTTGAAACAACCAGGACTCTTCCTAGAGCTGGCCTCCTGGCCAAACTGAGCAATTGATGGAGAAGGGCTTTGGTTAACATGGTGACCAAGAACCTGATGGTCACTCTAGTTGAGCTCCATGATCATATGTGGAGATAGGAGAAATCTAGAGAAGGACAAACATCGCTGCAACACTCCACCAATCCAGTCTTTCGGTGTGGCCAAACTCAATCCTCTCTTCAGTTAAGACACATGAAACCACACTTGAAATTTACAAAAAAGCACCAAAAGGACCCTCAGACTCTGAGAAGCAAGATTCTCTGGTCTGATGAACCTCAATTCTAAGCATCATGTTTGAAGGAAACCAGCTCCGCTCATCACCTGCAGAGTACCATCCCAAAAGTAAAGTGTGCTGGTAGCAGCCTCATGCTGTGGGGCTGTTTTTCAGCAGCAGGGACTGAGGGACTCGTTAGAGTAGAAGAAACGCTCAGTGCAGCAAAATATAGAGATAGCCTTAATGAAAAACCAGTCCAGAGCATTCAGAACCTCAGACTGAGCAGAAGGTTCACCTTCCAACAGGACAATGACCCTAAGCACACAGCAAGAGTGGCTTAAAGACAACTCTGTGAATGGCCTTGAGTGGCCCCAGCCAGAGCCTGGGATTGAACCCAATCAAATATTTCTGGAGAAACCTGAAAATGTGCATCTGCCCCCATCCAACCTGACAGAGCTTGAGAGGTGAACAGGTGAGGTGAAGAATGGCAGATAATTGCAAAATGCTGATGAGTAAAGCGTGTCGCATCAAACAAACAAAAAAAAAAGACTTGAGGCTGTTAAGGTGCTTCAGCTAAATATTTAGTACTTATTTCAGTTTTTTATTTTCAATAAATTTACGAAGTTGTGACGATTCTGTTTTTGCTTTGTCAGTATGGTGTATGGAGTGTAGATTGATGTGGGAAAAAAAGTAATTTAAAGAAGTTTATCATAAGGCAGCAACATAACAAAATGTAAAAAAAAATAATGAAGGGGTATGAATACTTTCGCAAGGTACTGTATATTCTGTCATATTACATCATTTTGGCACTGTTTGCATTACCGGCATGAACAATGACAAATCACATGGTTTCTTTAGAAAAGGTGAGCTAGGATTTTTCTAAGCAATCCAGCTTGCAATTTTCATAAAAAGGTGGAAAAAAACAGTGAGTCTCCACATATATATACAAGAATTAGAGACTTGGGGTGGGAATTTTTTCACTTTGGTCAGTAAGTCCTAGTAATGTCAATGCCCTAATACTAACATCCTGGCAGCCAATTAGTAACCATATCTTAACAACAGAACATACCCTTTTATATTTATTCATGATCTCATTCCAACCAAATTCAGAGTAAATTGTCATATTTCGATTAGATTTTCCAAGAAAAACACCATACAGCTCATCAATGCCTCCTTAAGCCTCAAAATAGCTTAAATAGAATATTTTTCTTTTTTGATCTTCCACGAAAGAAGATAAACCCTGACCTCTTCAAAGAGGTTCTGAAGCCTCTTAAGATTACCTAGCTCGCCACTAAAACTCAATCAAAGAAGCTTTTGTCAGGCTTAGTGCCTGGTGAGAGCAAGCGTGTGCCAAAGTGACCTTTCTACAATAGCCATTGTTCTACAACGTGAACTATGGAGCTTAACAGCAGCGAATAAGGCCGGTCCATTCGGAGAATACAATTGCATTCTCTAGGAAAGCAAGAGCCTACTCTGCGGCCAACTATCAAATACATGAGTTTTTCTGGATTAAAGCAGTCTATCTGGCCATTGCGGGGTCATCAGCTTTAAGGAGACGGAGCATCGAAGACAAACAGCAGAGCCATTGTAAAATTCTTATGACATCAGAGCTATCACAACAAGTACGTAAATAAGTCATTTATTTCTATAGCACCTCTCTAGAGCAACCGTTACAGTGCTTTACATCCAAGATTAAAGAGAACAATAAAAAAATATATATATTTAAAAAGCAAATTTATACAAGTAGGTTTTAGCAACTTTTTTAAAGTGTCCACAGTCCACAGATCTGAGATTCAAGGGAACTTGGGAGCAGCTACCTCAAAGGCACAGTCACCTTTTGTCTTTAATCTGAGGAACAACTAGCAAGATCTGTTTGGAGGATCTCAAATTCCTGCTGGAATTATAAGGTTGCAACAACTCATTTATATAAACAGGAGCTTGACCATATAATGCTCTAAACACCAACACAATAATTTTAAATTGAATTCTAAATTTGACTGGGAGACAATGTAAATTAAATGTGATTAAAATTGGTGTTGCGTGAGATCTCTTTGATGACTTGGTTAAAAGCTTAGCAGCAGCATTTTGAACCACTTGTAATTGTTTCAGGGATGAATTACTAAGACATGTAAAAAGAGAATTACAATAATAAATCAAATAAAAGCATGTATTTTTCAATATTTAACGTGTGGATCAAGACTCAAGGCTTGTCCCATATGAACACCGAAGGGAAGGTTTAACAGAATGTAATAAGGGGCCAAGACTTTCCATCACCTTAGGGAGAACACTAGCAGGAGCCAAGTTGTTCCATTTCTTTTTTTCTTCAGAATTTAACTGCAGGTAATTGTTTGCAATCCAGATTTGATAGAGTTTATACAATTTAAAAGAAGAGATCATTTTTTAATTTCATGGGGCTTAAAAGAAATCTGGATAGCAGGTAGCATATACAGTACCTTGTACTTATCAATTCCCCTAGAGGCAGCAAATACAAAGCAAAAAGCAATGGGGCCAAAACAGAACCCTGGGGAACCCCACAGGAGAGTACTGTTGATGAGGCATAATTTTGAACTCTAACTGAAAAAGACCTTTGTGATAAGAAAGAAGAAAACCATTTCAAGGCTGTTCCAGAGATACAACATACTGTCCAGTGATCAACAGTATCAAAAGCAGCGGTAAGATCTAATAGAACCAGAACAGAACATTCCCCTGCATCACCTTGCATTAACAAATCATTAAAAACTCTAAGAACAACAACAAGCACAGAGCCACACAGACACGGGGCCAGACACTGGGCCAAAATCAACAGGATCTCGATTCCTTTGGAACGATCCAACATGATATTTACATTGGAGGAACACAAAGTAATGCACTTTGTGAACATGATCACAGAGATGAGTAAAGGTTTCAGATTTAGGTTGATTCAGAGCATGTCGCTTTTTCTGAGACAAAGGTTGTGCGGTTGCATACAATGGACGATGTGATTGATGGATCATTTTGGCTGTCTGACTTGGCCACACACCCGAGAGAAACAAACCACTATGGAGCTGGCCTGAATAAATGATGTGTGAATGTCTAACTTAGTCGATATACGTACAGCACAGACCTCCATGCAGTACCAGAATGGGGAGTAACCGGCGGGTGGAATGGGAGGGCGTACGAATACATTTAAGTGGCAAGGAGGTGTGGGTCACAGGCCAGATTCAAAGACCTATAAAAGGATTGATATCTGAGCAATTCTCTGTTTCCTTTCGATTCAGGAGGGCAGACTGCTTCCTCGTGTTGTCGAGATCTGTCATGGTATTAACATGCCTTCAGGGGCTCCTTCAGATTAACTCCCTGTGAAAACCAAGGATGTCTCTGAACATTTATGTGGGTTTAAAGAAATATTTTACACAAAAATGAGAATTCCATCGTTATTTAACCTTCCTGTAATCCAAATACACATGACTCCTATCCGAAATGACACAAAAAAGACCCATTAAAGTGGTCCAAGTCTTTCAAAGAGCTCTGTAAAAATAACAGACAGAAATATGTCAGTACTCACATACTTTCGAGTCAAACCTTTTCATTGAATTGGTTGATACAGTTCACAAAACTAACCAGAATAATTTATTTACAAATCATTTGTTAAAGGGATAGTTCAGGAATAGTCTATAACACTTTAGTTCATCTTTGAAACTTTAAAATTGAGCCTTTTATTTACATCTAAACAATGACTGACATTCCATCATAGAGCACGTCACATATGGTAAACACAGAAACTCAAATGTGCGCATAATGTGCCGAGAACCATTGAGGTTTATTCTAGTTTATGACAGCTTCTGTATTTATCATACGTGATGCTCTGTATGTATGCATGTTTATATGTGAATAAAAGCTTAAATTAAACCTGTTCATCATATAAAGCAATAGTATCTCTTCACAAGACTTGGATTAAACCACTCAGTTCATATGGCTTAATTTTACGATGACTTTATGACTTTTTTGAAAAGATTTGGTTATCTGGACGTTTAAAGGAGGGACAGAAACATCTTAGGTTTCATTAAAAATATCTTCATTTGTGTTTCGAAGATTAAGTCTTATGGGTTTGGATCAACATGAAGCAAGTAAATGGCAACAACATTTTTATTTTTGTGTGAACTAAAAACCATACAATAACTTCAAGTTATTGTATGGTTTCAGAATACAGATCATAAGTCGTACGAACTACTTTTACAATATTTCACGGTGCTTTTGTGCCATTTTTGAAGTTTAAGAACTTAAGTCCTGCATTAATTATAATGGCATTGAAAAAAGGCACCAGTAATTTGCTTGCTCCGATGGGTTTGGAACAACATGAGTGTGAATAAATGACAGAATTTTCATATTAAATTAAGACATTGTAAGACTGATGCAACCAGGAACACTGTAATCTTTAATCCGAGTTTTAGCTTTGGCACTTTATTGGTCAACAGGGTCATTTTGGAGGTTTGGCAGTCTTCCATGGCCTTCTTCTGTTCCCAGACAGGCAGCAAATTGACAAATGAAAAGACTGATAAACAAACATACAGACGGCTTGATAGGACATCTGAACACGCTAAGATCCGCTACAGTGCCCTCGGCTTTGCTGGCCAGACGGTTGTGCCAACCATCTTGGCAGCGCACACTGTATACCACCCACACCGGCAGAACCCTAACCCACAGAGATTAAATCAAAAATGTGGATTCATCATATGCACTGCATGCCACATCAATGTGGCGTAAACTGACAAATTTGAAAAAAAAAAAAAATCCAGAAATAACAGAGGAGATTTTGGACATGTTCAGTTTTATTATGCCATCATCTATAGAATTTACGGCAGATGTTGAGCCAAGTTGAGTTTGAAAGGACCTTATTGAGCATATGGTAACATTATATCCCGATGACATACTCTGCAGATAAATACAAACCACTTCTAAAATGTAGGCCAAGAAAAGCATCTCTGTCAGTGTGTGGAGGACTAGAGTGAAGCAGCTGTTGTTGAGTCATCTCTCTCCATTTTTAAATAAAGTTTGTTGTTGGCGCCCTCTGCTGGGTAAGATCTATCTATTTATCTATCTATCTATCTATCTATCTATCTATCTATCTATCTATCTATCTATCTATCTATCTATCTATCTATCTAAAATTAGATTGCAACAAATCACTTGTTCGCTTTTGTCCTTATATATTCTATTACAGAAATAGAAATGTACAGCTTCAGGTGCGACATGAATTGAAAATAATAATAACTGAAAAACAATCCAACTATGAACCTATAAAATGGTCCTTGTGAGGTTTGGAGATATTGAATTCAAATGACTATAGTTTAACTGCATCTCCTGGAGAAGTCTCACCCTATCACGTTTATGCATGTGCAGACAGAGGATGAATTATTAAGAATGTGAGAATCCTCACAGGTACTGTCCCTGCAGGAGAGAAACCTCTGCTAGATCAATATCTGCTTCACCTAGTGTCACTTGACAAGCGCTGGGAAATTGCTGCTCTGCAGAATAAAAAAGTCCTAATTTCTCTCTAGGTCAAAGCTATTACTTTTCCAAAATATCACGGGCTCAGCAGGCTCAAGCCTATCCAGGATTCTCTGTATTGCCAGTGTCGGAAAATACAATAAAGTTGCAGGTCTAGTCTCGAGTGGACCTTTCTTTCACATTTGCCGCATTTCGAATTTTGAGATGGTAACTATGGAAACTCATGAACTGTTGACTACGATCATCTGAGGAGCTAATACTTTCTTCACATTTTAGATTCAGGTTATAGACTGGAAAAGTACAGGTTCATGATATTTCTCACAAACCTATCAGACATCTTATGTAAATTATAGCAGCAACAAAGCATGTACAAAAAGACCCATGCACTACAAAAATGTATAATATGAAAGGGGGCATATGAAGGTAAAAAGTCTGATCATTACCCAGAAAATTTGAGGATTTGAAAGTGCAGACAGTTATGAAAGGTAAAGCCCTGGTTCTATTACCGCAGTACAATAATTAATGTTTTAGACAGTTATTTTTAGTGCAAACTGATGACTGCCAACACAGCAGCTCAGTCACTGAATAGCCCAGCATCCAAACCGGTTTTTCTCTAACATCATTATCCCAGCAAATTGGTGAATCAAGCCTTTAAAACAACACTGTACAAAAGATAAGTCTGTCTGTCTGTCATAGAGAAATTATAGTGGAAAACCTCAAAAAAAAAATAATAATAACCCTTCCCGTGCTTATACCAAAGACTATAGAATATCCTTTAAGGGACTTATACCAACATCTTCCTAGAGCACTGGTCCTTAGAAAGGGGTCTGCCAAATTAATAAACTAATTTCTGTGAAAATAGCAATGTGTTTAAACAAAGGTGAAACAAAGGTAAATTCAATTCATTTGAAACAAAACGCCCATATTAAATGATAAAAATAAAACAATGAACAAGTATATCCTTCATCATTAAATTATGATTAAAATGGCTGTGCAATGTAAGCATCATATGTAAAATGGTACTATATGCATGTTATTTTAACATTCAGTTGTATGCCATATGAAACAGTGGTCTTTGTCCTGAAAAAGGTAAAAGAGCCCTGATTCAGAAGTAGAAAAAACTCTGGTGAAGCACTTGACAGTATTTTGGAAAGCCATCCAGCACCTAAGTACAAAAACAAGAAATTAATATTTAATAATGTACATGTGAGAGTTTAGGGATTCTGCTCCTCTGACTTACAGTGGGTACGGAAAGTATTCAGACCCCCTTAAATTTTTCACTCTTTGTTATATTGCAGCCATTCGCTAAAATCATTTAAGTTAATTTTTTTCCTCATTAATGTACACACAGCACCCCATATTGACAGAAAAACACAGAATTGTTGACATTTTTGCCATTACATTGTGATCATATAGCAAATGTCTTTTCAAACTCCACAACATCAAAATATAAGCCAATTTCCAAAGAGAGAACTTTTTCTGCATTACGTAACAAGATTTTGTTTTTGTTTGTTTTTTTAAATCAAAAATAATTTTATTGTGTGCATGCCATCCAGCTGATGACTACTATTACTATTATTAGGAAGACGATACAATTCTTTTACTGTTAGAGATATATATATATATATATATATATATATATATATATATACTGTTAGATATCTTTCATTATTCTTACTATTTAGATATATTTCCAAACATAAAAAAACAAAATCAATCAATCAATCCTGGAACAAACAAAACATTCCTTAAAACATAAACGCTATGAAATTGAGGACACTATAGCTTTAATATTTGGCAAATATTTTTGTGTCAGTATTAACAGAAACATTAAAATATTGCATTTTATAAAAAATTAAGTAAATGTACTCAACGTGTCAAGCTACTTTAACACAATGAAAAAGAAAAGCCAACCACTTTTTTTTTTAATAATTTTTGGTTGTTAGTCTAACACAAGTGTGAGATCATGGTCAGGTCAGATTAAACATCATGAGGCACTTGATATTTCTGTTTAGTGTATTCCTCTGTGTTACAGGACAAAATAGAGAAATCTTAAATCATAATCATTTTAAATATGATTAAAACATGCGTTATGTCATTTTCAAACTCATTCTTGATTAGTACTAAGTTTGTGCACCGAACAATCATAGCAACTGCGACTCCCCAAAAAAGTTCAACAACAGTTAAAATGTTAAATGAACAGTACATAAACCTGAAAAGAAACGTGAAGAAAAATCACAGCAGTACTTGTTAGTTTAACAAAGTTTAAGCTCTAGTAATTATGACACTACTTTTGAACCTATACTTAATTGTTAAACTTAAAAAAAAAAACATACTCACTTAAACTCATCAAGATATGCAAAGTACAGTGTATTTGACATTCATGACCATTTCCCTCACTGCAGTACTATGCTTTAAGACTTGAACACATTTGCAATTACTCAGATTTGATTCTGTGTATGTGGCAAACAAAACCCAAAGAAAAAAGTGAACAAATTAATTCAATGCGAATGACATTTTCACTTGGAATTTTTGTTGCTCTAATAAATATTCATAAAAACAAATTAAAATGTGCTAATTTCAGACTCATAAACACAAATCTAAGGTAAACTATTCCATTGCTGGTATCTTTCATTTTACTAACATGTATTTTTTAATTAGAAATTAGTGAGGTGTACTTAATTGTCTTCTAATTAAAAAAAAAAAAATGTGTTAGTTAACGAGTCCCTCGTTATCCTCTGTACAAAGTTAAATAGCAAGAAAATGTACTTGGTACCCCTACACAAATGACTCTTCATAGGCCAAAATATACAGAAAAATGTACACAACATTTTTGTGATATCTGCTGTTAAGACAAACCACTACAGCTGCATCGTTTTAGGCAAATAGGATTACTTTATGAGATGATTGCGAGTTATTCGCTATGTGGGCAATGCCAGATTTCCATGTCCGTAAAATAAAAGCTCTGGATTTTGCTGCAATAGCAAATCATATTCTTGAAATACTTGGACATGCAATGCCTGTGGAGATCTGGAAATATACTGTAGTGTTGCAAGGGATCTGTAATCTTTCAAAACTACACGTAACCTTTGCAAAAAAGAAAAAAAAAATTGTCCAAATGAGCAAGAAATGTAAACGAAAACTACCCAGGTTTAGGGTTGAACTTTCTCTTGTTCAACAAGTGCAAGCTATAAACCTCCCTCTCTTCCTGGTTCCTCACTGTTGAGCGCACTGGCCTGGTTTCTCCTTCAGAGGGCTGTCCAATGTGCTCTCATTCTTCTGCTCCATTGCCACCTACAGGACAACAGAAGCAATTGCGAGTGAGTACTTGAGTAGTAGCAAATGTTTGCCACAAGGAGGCAGTCACTTACAACAAAAGAAAGTTGGGACTAAGAATTTAGTGTAAACAGAACAGCCTCATCTCAAGCATCACCTGTTTCCACATGCTCATCCCAATTCAATCTGCCCATGACTGACCTCACCGGGGTTCAGACACCTGCTGCCACTGTCCTGCCCCACAGCTATGCTGCATTTATCATATACAGCAAGCTGCTTCATCAGCAGGTTTCTCTGTCATTCCTATACTAAGGTTGCAGGCAGAGTTTTACATCTTGTTCCTGCCGCCCTGCTGTTATTTGCGCACCTCTGCTCAGTGATGAATCACTCCCTGTGGCTGCTGAACAGTAATGGGAACAGATGTTCGTAGAAAACAGCTCCAGCCACCTTAATGACATGTTTGGAATGCAGTAGGGAAAACAAGCTATGGCAGCTGACACAGCGGGTTGCTTGAGTGTGACAACTTGTCTTTCAGTGGCTTTGTCACAGTGTCCATGACATTTAGCTCAGACCCGCCCGAAGGGTTTGAAAATCACCACTAAATAAACTAATTAAATTACCTGTTTTCTAAAGTGTAATTTTTAGGGTGAGGACAAATGTATAACATATAACACAAGATAAAGGTAGCTATAATCATCGCGCTAACACATATTTAGGGGACAGTGGGGTAAGGTGTGTCAGTGGGTATGATGTGTCAACCCTTAATCTTGCAAACTGTACATAATGTTTTTTACTTGACCACATATAGTATTTAGTAAGCACCCATCATATACATTTTCTTGATTGAGCAAAGTGATATTGTTATGCAAAAAATATGCATACTATAGTTCTATGTAATAAATAAAACTATTATAGTTTAAACTATAATATTATTATTTTAATATTTAATTAATAAATAAATAAATAAATATATATATAATTTTATTTTTTTATTTTTTTTGATGGTCTTGTCACACACTTTCAGTTTTATCTCATTCCTCCTTGCCTGGAGGACAACTTAAAGTAAAAGGTGGCACAACTACTTCACCTTCCCCTCATACACAGACAGATTACCTGATAGGAGTAATGTGATTTGTAGGTGATCCATTTCTTCAAGTCAGTTCTGTCCCCCACGGACAGAGAGCGAACGGTGGCTTTGGATGCAGAAGCAGAGGGCATGTCAAACTCAACCTCCACCAGGCACTCAAACTTAGCAGGCACCTCCCAATCTGAACCCAGCTCCAAATGACAGAAGAATGTATGAGGATGTCCAAGTGCTACAAAAAAAAAAAAACATTCACAGCCATATTAATGTAATGTGTGCAATATTAAAGCAATTTATTAATTAATGCAAATTACTTGAGGACCTTTTAGATTAAGTAAACCACTGGACCTGAGCTGCATAGATATGTTTTAGGGATGCACCGACACTGAGCTCCTGTACTCGTACTCGTTAAAATGCCCCGATACCAAACAGCATGTGATAAGTGCCATATTCAGACAAAGAAACACCGACAACAGAACAACAGAGCAGAATGGAGTTATTGGAGATTAAGGATGTCTACGAAGTATATGTATGCAATGAATATAATGCTAAACATTCAGTATAAACGCCTGTAAGCATGCTGAGTGGATTGAGCGTGCGGCGGTGCAGATGCGCCAGCTTGTCGAGTGAATATACCTTTCTCACAGACATCACTGGAAAGTTTGTAGTTCGGTCGGATATGTCAAAAACAAGTAAAACTATGCACAAGTTACTTAACGGTAGTTAAGAGAGAGAGAGAGAGAGAACTCCCTCTCATTCTGCACCAGTACAAATACGTGCACGCGTTGCGTGCGTTTTGCTTGCTTGAGTGTTTCTGCATTATATGAGTGGCTTTTTAAGTGAGGACAGAAAAAATAAAGTAAACTGGGACAAATTATACCCAAAAATTCTTCATACAGTGGATTACCAGTAAAACTGATACAAATTTGGGAGCTGTCTGAATAATTTTTGGTTGATTGTAATCCATTACATACATTTTATCAAAGTTATCTAACATTATCAAGCTGAATTTGTTCTTACACAGTTTAACTCTGAGTTCTTGTCATATTTTATTACAATTTTCTAAACTATAGCGAATAAACTGTGATGTAATGTGAGAAATGCAATGCAAAATGTCTGAATAAATTTTGGTTTGACTATCTATTTGATAAATGAATAAATGAAGTTATCCAACTAACATTATACATACTCTTTTGGTTTCTGTACCCAATATTTAAAAAATTTACAAATGCAATAAAAATATTGGTATCGGTAATCGGTATCGGCAAGTACCAAAAAGAAAAGTATCGTATCGGGCTAGTACTGGAAAAAGTGGTATCGGTGCATCCCTAATATGTTTAATTTAAGATTTGCGCAGAACTGGCTTTGATTCTGCTAAAGTGAACTGAAGAAAACAACGAGAAAGATGTTTTCTTCAGATTAATGAAGCCAAACAGCATTGATTTGTGTTCATCTTGATGGCGACATGATTGCATTAAAAAAAAAAAAAAAGCTAATAACTGAATTTGATCTTTTAACATCACCGTTTTAAAGGCACTTTAAGTGTTTTCACATTAAACGTTTTAGAATGTCCCGCTGCCGCTGTTTTTAGTGATTGCTTTATTTGGATTGTAAACGGCCAAAATGCATTATGTTCACATAACGTTGTTTTATTCTTTTCAGAAGTGATATAAATATTTGTGGACTGGAAACAGAAAAGTGACAGGCTTGAGCTGTTCGTATGGATTATTTCTAGACCACTGCACTTCCTTTGGGAGCCAATACTGCATTACGAGGCATGGCTTTTACCACAGCACTGTGATTTAGGGGTTTGTGAGCATTTATCAGCAGCACAAAATGTAAAAATCTTTAATCTACTATCTATACTGATGTTATTATCGTCATGACTACAGTTGAATAACACACACTAAAATAAACGTAGCATTCTCAAATACTGGCATTATTTAAAAAACGTTCATACAGAGCAACAGTAAAATCATTATACAGTGACACTAAGAAAAAGTCAAAATTGTAGGTTAATTTACTGACTTGATCAATTTAACATCCATGTGATGAAACAGCTAGATAAAATAAAACAGCTCTTAAAAAACTATTTGCATATACTATTGCATAAGAGTAAGGGAGGAGAACAAGATCAGTTTATAGAAACCATATCATGGCTATACTACGCTAATGCTATATGTAGCTATTTTGATTTGTAGGTCACTAAACTGACAAAAACCTTTAACATTAGGGATGAGTGAACAGGAGTACTCAGAAGTGACAGCAATGACTGGTTATGAAAACACAATAATTCTTTGACTTCTAAACTACTTTTAAACTTTGGAACAACACAGGACACCTTTTTTGCATTCAAAAACTCTTAAATTAACTCCTGTTGTTACACAATTTGACATTATAGCCATCTCAAAATCAAACCTAAATTCCCACCTGAGCTCTTGTCTGGCAGGCGACTGATCCTCCACACCACAGATCTGAAGGCCTGTTCGTATTTCGCCGTGCCGAGCGTGACCCTCATGGCCGGTTCGGACCCTGATATACTGGTCGAACCAAAACTGGCTCCTTTATTAAAGCGAGCTTTCAGGGACTTCTCTCCTGTCACACTCTCCCGCTTAAAGTTCTTTGCCCAAATTTCTGGTATGGGGTAACGGATAGCAACATTTTCACATGGTATTAATGTTAAAGGATCCCGATTGCATGAAAACCCTGTTGACATCACCAGCCAGGACTGCACCTCCACTTCCGCACCCCTGACGCAAGTGACTGTTCTCAGAGTGAAGGGAAGGGTTTTTTCGGCAAACGCCGTACGGAAACGCAGCAGTTCAAAGTGACGACCAACCAGTGGGTTAAATGTAATGGCTCGGGACTCTGCAAACTCTAACTGGTCTGCACACTCATGCAGTCGACTATCCCGCAGTTGAATCCAACGTGACGTTGAGTTAGGAATTATGTCATGCCGAGAAACCACCTCTTTACCTTTGACCAGGACATCATTTAGGCCGATACTGCAAGGTGGGGATCCATTCAAGAAGGCAAGCATATACACTCGGGTCAAAACTTGCTGCTCCAAGATACGGCTGTCCCCTTTGGAGACAATCCCATAGAAGTTATCCCTCACCTCCACATGGACCTCCTCCTCAGTGTAAGTCGTTGGCCAGTTTAGACCTTCTTGATCCACTGAGAGACCCACAAGCCTCTCCTGCAGAGCATGTTGAAAGCTCAAGAAGTCTTGGTAGTTTGTTGTCCCAAGCTTCACCACTTGCTCTCTCACAGGCATATGAACCACAGTGACCTTGGGCTGGATCTTCCTTTTCTCTTTGTAAACCACATGGTCTACACTGATGGTATGAACACGGCCATTCTCATCGTAGTTTTGGAGCTTGGGTTCAGATATTTCATGCTGGGAGTTCAACTGGAACTCTTTGAAGGGCTTCTCCAGTCCTTTCTCATAGAAAAGTTGCAGCTGGCCACTGTTCGTCAACCTGACAAATATTGGTCCCCAGTGACGTGAGGACATGATGTTCTTCTTCTCAGGGATGCGCAGGAGCATGGGCCAGCCTTCCTGAGGAGTCATATGGTCTGGTTCATAGGTTGAATCATCGGAGTCAACTACCTCTACTGAATCATCTGGTAGAGTAGGACTACCGTCATGGTCAGGGTCAGAGATGCGTATATTCCTGAGCTGATCCAGACCATCCACAGGAAATCCTGATGGGATACTATCTTTTGCAACTATAGAGTTTTTCTTAGATGAAAAAAGCAATAGAGACTCCCTTTTTATACCAGCATCTTGATACTCAAAGAATGGTGAGCTGAAGGTGGACACATCTGATGCCTCCTGACACAAGCCAATGCCTTGGGATGTTTTCAGGTCTGTTTTGTCAAAATAGGCACTGAAAGGGTTTATAGGAGAAGGTTGTAGGTTTGAGAACTCATCATCCAGGAAAGGGTTTTTATTGTTGTAAGGAACACTGTTGTTCGATGGTGTGTTATTAAAGGCAAAGATGGCATTGGTGCCATCAGGGGTCAAACCCAGGATGTCTCTATCTGTCTTCTGGCCACAAAAAGAAGAGGAGATCAGATTGCTATTGGCATCCTGCAGAGGAGAATTGTTGAGGTTATCCAGTTTTATATTAGACTGTCTCCCTGGAGGTTGGAAAACCGAGTCCTCATCATCATCAAAAGTAACCCAGCTGGCAAAGCGGTTGGAGGTGACATAAGATTGGCCATTACTGTGTTGGTTGTTTGCTGTCCAGTTGAATGAATCCATGTTCATTCCTTCATCCTCTTGGCACACAGAAGAATCTAACAAAAAAAAAAAAAACAGAGCTGTTTCAACACTTCTAGATGAAATTTGAGCAGAAAGAAAGGCACATGTCGTATATGAGAGACATAATCTTATAAACAAGAAAACGGATGACCTCCTTGGTCTTTCCAGTGTCCTTTGAGCCTATTTCTGAAACTTAATGGGAGTCACAATGGTTGGATTATTTTGGTCCAAATCAAGAAATGACTGAAAGACATTTCCACTAACAGCAAAGAGGCAGATTCCAATCAACCATGATTCATAAGCATGCATTCACATACATTATCTTTTTCCACATGCTACGCATTCATTTCTATATTGATATTAATATTTTATGAGAAGTGTAAGCGATTACACGAAAAATAATTTGTCATTCTGAGAATTATGTTTTTTTTTGCATTAAGGCAAAATGGATCTAATTTCAGGAACAATGGGATAGCTGAACAATCAATTTCTTTCAAATTCTGTGATAAGGTCACAGAAAACAGCTTGAATTAATTTGTGCAATTCCCCTACTTCTTAACTGCTAACAATTTGACTATTCAGATTATAGACCTTGACTCAGTAAGTATGTTTACATGCACTTTAAGAGGTCGATGTCCCACTAACACAGCTTTTTATGTCATGTAAACACTTTTCATTTGAAACAGGAACGATCAATGATTCTGAATTAACCTGCCAAAAAAGCATAAGTAAGAGCAAAACTATCATTCATTAATGAATCCTTCTGCTCTCTTGAACCAAGCTCAAACTCTTGTCTCTTCTAGTTCTCCAATGCCAAATAAGAGAGACAGTCTTTACCTGTTGCTAGGCACCAGCATTCCCCACCTCAGACCTACTTTCTCTGCCAATGCAACAAAGCAGTAAGTGAATGGTCTGTCTCACATGCTTAAAACTGGCATGACTGCACTATGCAATAAGAGCATACAAATGTACATACGGTCTTTGACACACTAACTGGCAAGCAACAATTTTTAGAAACTGAAATCCAATAAACAAATAATAAAGCTACGCACCTAATTTATACTTGAATTGTTAAGGGTTAACTCTTTCCAGTCTCTTAAAACATCGACTTTTAAATAAAAGAGAATGTGTGTACTATGGCTTGTGGCTTTGTTAATCTTCTCATTTTAGTTCAACAGGGTTCATCACACTACAAATCAACTCTAACTGAAACGTACTAACCGTTACTAGAAAGTAATAAAAGACTACAATACAAGACATGTGCACACACAGAAGTGGCCACAGACATAAAGAGACTCAGATTTCAAGGCTCATATCTTATCAGCCCTGAAGGGAGAAGGTTAAAAGATTATCCCAGCTCAGAAAAAAACACCATCTCCCAAACATGAATACTTAAGAACAGTATCTCCAAAGCAAGTTTGTTCATGTTCTTACAAGGGATACATCAAATCAGCCAGAGTGTTAGATGCAAATTGTAACCATCAGAACAAATGTTCAAGGTTCAATTAAGTTCAAGTTAAATTCACGAAAAAACGAATCTATATTTGTACTTATCTCATTTTTTTTTTGTTCTAACAAAGATGCCGATTAATTTCAGAACACAAGTATACATTGCAAGAATAGTTATTAATCAGTATTTTTTTTTTCCAAATTAAAAAAAAAACTAGAGAAGATTTTTTTTAAAGGGGTAATATGATGCGATTTCAATTTTTCCTTTCTCTTTGGAGTATTACAAGCTCTTGGTGCATAAAGAAGATCAGTAAAGTTGCAAAGACTAAAGTCCCAAATCCAAAGAGATATTATTCATAAAAGTTAAGAATCAACCACGCCTACCTAAAACGCCTCGTTCTAACATGCCCCCACATGTCTACGTCACTATCTGGGAAGATTTGCATAACGCCGCCCAAATGTTCACGCAAAGAAAGAAGGCGTAACTTTTATTCTCGCTGTAGTATTGTTGTTGCCGCCGCCGCCATGTCGTGAAGGCGCTGTGTGTTTGTGTTCTGTGTGAAACTACTTTGTTTGGCCTTCCAAAAGAGGACAATATCCGCTTCGTCATGCCTGGAGCTGATACGTGCTGGTCGCTGTGGAAATAC
>NW_015505280.1:298575-300683 GCF_001515645.1 Sinocyclocheilus grahami | reverse complement strand
AGGAAATACATCAACTTCGCGCTGTGGATCGGCTTTCACCGTGGACGAAGCGGAGTCCAGCCCGGGGTCGTCACATGTGGTTGCCGCAAGCCCACCGGCCGCGCCATTCTCAAGCCCACCGGCCGCAGCTCACTCTAGCCGGCCGCCACTAACTCAAGCCCCCGGCCTCTGCTCACTCTAGGCCGCCGTGTGTTTTGCTGTGAAAGCGGAACTACTTTGTTTGGCCTTCTAAAAGAGGACACGACTAGAAATCAGTGGTTAAGTTGTATTTTGAATTTTTTCAAAAAATGTGTAATTTCTCTGATCACAAATGCAGACATGGTTTTATGTTTACGCGGCGCGATGCAATGCAACGCGTAAAAAGACAGTATAAGTCATTATAATCCGTAATTATGTCCCCACTGGATGCAACAAATGCCTCGTTTATAATGGGTTTTAATGTTTTTGTCTCGTCGTGCCGGGACAAGGCATCACAATATGGCAAGGGGCATAACATTTCCGTCACATGCTTGAGGTATTCGGCCAATCACAATGCACTGGATAGCTGGCAAATCAGAGCACACCTCGCTTTTCAGACCGATGAGCTTTGTAAAAATCGACGCGTTTCAGAAAGGTGGGGCATAGAGGAGAAACAATAATGTACAGTATATGGAAAATAATGTGTTTTTTTAACCTTAAACCACATAAACACATTTCATTACACCAAATACACAAAATAAATGTTATTTTTAGCAACATCATAAGACCCCTTTAACATAACTGCCATTTTTTACATTTTTACTTGAGGTTAATGCTTGTCACAAGAACATGATCTTATACAACTTTGCTTCTGAAGTAAATTTATCTTATTTTAATTATTTCCTGGACAAAAAAATATTAAGAATTTTTTGTAAAAAATTTTTGCAGTCTAGAGAGTCTTCTACTGAGTAAATATTGAAAGCAAAATGTTGTTGCTAAGCATCAACTTACTGGTATTTCTTCAAACTTCCAGGCTATATAAGAAATGCCAAGTGAAGACTCCAACAAATGCTCTCACCCCTCTAGACTACCCAGTTTTAAAATACAGAATTTAAAGATGAATATATGCTTAATCAGCATTAAAAGATCACGTTATATATTTCTTAAAAGAGGAAGGAAAAATAGCTAAACGAAAACTTTGCAACAACCACAAGCATTCATAAGCTAAAACGTTCAAACAAACTCTGTAAAAGCAACAGTGCAAGGAAAAAAACTCTCTCCAGTGGAGCAGATTTGAGTCCAGGTGCTAAAGAGAGGAAACAGATGGGACGCCAATTGTGAGGCTTCACTACGGCAGCATGCAGTAAGAAGCAGGTCACATGACCTCCTCTGTCCGTGAAGTGCCAGCACAGACATGTAGATGCCTGTTGGTCTGCCTGCCTCCCTCCCTCACAGGAGGAGTATTAACTTTGACAGATAGTTGTCTTTACAGAAACCATACCTCAACACTAACACAGAAAGGCATTCTTTAAAATATGATTGGTGGAAAACAATGTCATTAAGTCATCCGCACTTGTGTGTGTTCTCTCATGTTTGTCTGTAACCATGTGGAGAAGTGATTCTGTCCATTGAATATCCCAATTATTTGTTATATAAAAGAGAAGACATTAATGTGGAAATGTTATACAGAAACTGACTCCTCAATAACACGATGGTGTGCAATAAACAACAATTTTTTACAGCTACAAAATGTGCAAGTCAACTGCCATTTGACTGCAAACTAAGAGCTGAGACAAATGGTTTACAGGTAAAATGGCCAAATGGGTGCCCTAAGCAGAATAGTATTTTTGTGCCACTTCCTTCAAAAAAAATAAAAATAAATAAAATAAATAAAATAAATAAAATACATAAATACATAAATACATAAATACATACATACATATGTACATAAATACTAAATAAAATAAATAAAATAAATAAAATACATAAATACATAAATACATAAATACATAAATACATACATACATATGTAAAGGAACGAGCGGAGAGACCGCCGGTGGCTGCCCGATGCGGTGGTGCTGGAACTATGGAAGACGAGGTGGGACGGAGAGCTCGCTGCCACGCTCCTGGGTCGAGGAGGGGTGGCTGCC
>NW_015505280.1:274644-297936 GCF_001515645.1 Sinocyclocheilus grahami | reverse complement strand
GTTCGCCAGGAGGCCGGAGCCTGCTGCCATCCGCCATGATTGGGGAGGAGCAGGGAACGGGGGACTCGCTGCTGGCTGCCCTCAATAGGAGGAGCCATCGCCATCCGCCAGGAGTGGGAAGGAGTAGTGGGCCATCCACCAACGATGTCCAGTACCATCACATGACACCGCGAGTGAGAGCCTCTCAGCCTGTTGAGGACCAAGCGGCAGTGTGTCCGGGAACCGGACCGATAATTTTGTTTTTTTTTCCTCTCTCCCCTCTCTCGTATCTGTCTCTCCTCATCCTTCCGTCTCCTTTTCTCTCACCTCGTCTGTCTGTCCTTACCCCCAGGTACGCCGCGGCAGCCATGATCGGCTCCCCCGGAAGGGGGAGGGGGGAGTAGAGCGCAGTCTCGGGAGTACCCCCCGGCCTGCGAGGGGCGATGGGGGTATGTGACGAGTGGGGGCGGGGCCGAAAGCTGTGGGAACGGAGCGAGGCCGGTGGAGTAATTGATAATGAGCGACACCTGCACCACTCACCGGTCTCGAGTCCCACGGAGGAGCTCCGGAAGGATAAGAGGAGAAGTGACGACAGTGAAAGAGGAGAGAGGACCAGGCCTGGACTTTATTTTGTGTTTTGTGTGCGGCAGTCGTCCGCGAGGGGCTGCCGCTTTACTTTCATTTTGTGTTTGTTTATTTTATTAAAGTTTTCTTTAAATGTTCGCCGGTTCCTGCCTCCTCCTTCCCGTGACTACGAACATTGTTACAATAGTATATATATTTATTTATGTATGTATGTATATGTATATGTTAATATTAATATAGAACGAAAGTTTTTTTTTGTTGAGCATCTGGGATGGTGCCCCCTGGGAGTTGATGCCATACGCAAACTGCGTACTTGTGTATAGGGAGCGGCGGTACTGTTTGCACTGATGTCTTGATCTGCCTCGAAATCTCTCAATCCTTTCTAGCACTAAGCTACTGACCTTCATTTTGTTGGTTTCAGATTAGTCCTTCTAAACAAAACCAGAGCATTAACTGGGGATTACTTCAGAATTAGCCTTACTATGCACCCATTCACTTGCATTAATGTTCACATCGAATGCATTTATTGATTTTAGATTGGCACTCTTACTGTAATATTACTTTTGAATCATAATTTTTCACCATCGCTCTAAACCTTAGAATTAACATGAAACGATGTTCACAACCCATTTCACTTCCCTAATGTAATCTATTTCTGAGTGAAAAAGGGATATTCAACAAAAAATTGGTAGTATCAGAAATATGGAAAAAAAAAATTCACAGAGAATGAACCTGAAAAGTTTTATCTGTATTACCGTATTGGCCCGAATATAAGACAACCCTTATTATAAGACGACCCCCCTTTTTCCAGATGTAAAGGCTTTTTAAAAAACCAAATCTTATTTTTTCTCAGTAAAACACATTTTGTCTTCAATTATTTTCATATTGCATATTTTTCCTATTTTAATTTTTGTTTTGAAAGTATGGTAAAAACTGGTAAAATGTACCAACAATCAAATTTTAAAAATATACACTTTTTGATATACCATTTAAAAAAATTAAAAAAACAGGTAGCCCATCTGAATTAGGTCATTTAGGCTATCCATCTAATAGTAGCCTACCACTTTGTGGGAAGTCGTGGCCTAATGGTTAGAGAGTCGGACTCGTAACCCAAGGTTGTGGGTTCAAGTCTCATACCGGCAGGGATTGTAGGTGGGGGGAGTGAATGTGCAGCACTCTCTCCCACCTTCAATACCACGACTGAGGTGCCCTTATATATATAGTTTCATTATTTTATTGGAATAATGTGCATCAATGTATCATTCACAAGACTCTGAATGTATTCTAAATTTAGAAAATACACACAATTCATTTTTTAATGTTAGCTTTAAGACATCTATATGTAAATTATTTACTATACTATTATTTATTTAATTATTTTAATTATAACTATTTAAGCAAGAGAAATGCTGCTTTCCAAACTCACCACACCATGTTGGTGAGAAAACACAAGAGACATCTCTGACAGGCAGAGCTTTCCCATAATGTGAATAGCTGCAGGTGTCACCGGAGGTGGGTTTTTTCACAAGGACATTTGCAGGGGTCAAAGTTCACAGAAGGTGAGGAAGAGTGCGAGATTCCCAGCAGGATGTGCTCTTAAACAAGCTGTTGCTCTACTCTATAACCTCTGCTGATCTGAGATTACAGTAACTTCTGCTGTTCTCTGTATAGATTAGACGACAATGCCCTTCTGTGTGGACTCCACTGGATATGACAAAACCACATTCTCACACGCTTTCTCTTCCTCTCCTGACCGCGCACACACACACACCCATTGCATCTCTATGGACAACAGCATTCTTATGCACCACCGGAAATGTAATGAGAAGAAAATGAAAATGTGCATTGTATATCAAATGCACTGCACGTCCTGATAAAAAACATCATCAGCCATCTGTGCCTGTAAATTAGCCCAGCACAAAGCTTTCGTAAAGACCTGGCTTGCACCATACAGCTGCATAAACACTCATATTCACTCGTAACCAATAGTCTCGGCTTACAATGGCACATTCATAACTATAATGTATCATTCATGAATATAAGCTGTAAATCACATAAAGAATCCTTCTAAAGACAACATCTGACAAGCAGTGCTTAAAGTAGACAAGCCATGTGCAATGTGTATAAACAGTGAATGCAACTCAAAGAAATTACAGCAGAGAAGAACTATGTACACAAATAATCAGCAATTACACACACATTTACACTCAGTTCAGCTGTAAATAAACAATCATGGAACAACACCCAAGGGTCACATGTTGAAAGGAAAACAAACAGAACGACACCCTGCTGCCAGGTTTTAGCAGCGTGCACATCAACACAGTGAGAGCAGGAGCAAAGGCCAGCGGGTAGGGCGAAAGTGGGTAGAGTAAGCACATTTTCAAACAATTTGACGTCTAATGGTGTCTCCCACAGACAGGCAGTAGGGAAAATCCCCCCAAAAAACAAATGCTTCTACAAAGACTTATTCGTAACAATTGCTATTGCTCATACATACCCCTAAATATTAAACATTCACATATAACTAGACCTTTTGTACTACAGGCATGAATGATATCTCAAATCTTCAGGTTTGATGAGGAGAGGGGTACTATTACATTTTAATATCATCTGACTTTTAATTTTCACCTAGAGGCCAATGCAACGGATGAAAAAAAATCCCAGACTTGAACTGAAGGAACAACCCAAGCCATATCAAAAGAACAGAGACCTGAGAATATAATTTTTTGAGTAAATAACCAGAAAGTAACCACAAAGAACAGCTTAGCAACCACATAGCAATACCCTGGCAACAAACTTTAACACTCTAGCATCTAGCAATTTTTTCTACTCTTTCTCAAAAAAAATTACAAATTATTAATTCTCTTAAGCTACTATCCAAAGTGACCACAAACTTTGAATGGTAGTGTATACTATTGTGAATTTTTTTTAATGAGATTTAAGTCATAATGTTTTGAGAATAAAGTCAAAATTACAAGAATAAAGTCGTAGCAATACGAGAATAAAGTAAAAATATTTTGAGAATAAAATCAATTCTGGTGGCCTTGCAACTGATATATGTGGGATTATTAGCTGAAATTATACCATGTGTCATACTCGCAGGGACAGTATGCTTGGAAATAATATTTCACATCTTCAAATGCATTTATTATTTGTAGAGCGCCAACCACCCAATAATTGCAACAAGCTTTGTGCTTTTGGTACTTTTATTATAAAACAAAGTCTCAACTTTCAAATTCTGTCAGTTTTATAGAGAAATACAAACAATAAAGTGACTATTTAGTGTAACATTTGCTTTAAAGGGTTAGTTCACCCCAAAAATTAAAATTAGCCCACAAATTACTCACACTCGAGTCATCCTAGGTGTATATGACTTTCTTCTTTCAGACAAATTCAGTCAGAGTTATATTAAAAATTGTCTTTGATCTTTCAAGCGGTTTAATGCCACTCAGCGGGTGTTGCATGCATCAGTCCAAAAGAAGTTAAATAAAAAGCACCCATCCATAAAAAAATAAAAAAATAAAAGTGTCTCACACAGCTCAGGGGGGTGAACAAAGGCCTCCTGTAGCGAATCGATGCGTTTTTGTAAGAAAAATATCCATATTCAAAAAGTAATAATCACTTTAATGTAGCTTGCGCCAACAGTTGTACACGGAAGCAGCTCCGGGCAGATGACGGATGGAGGTCGGCTTTGCGCATGCGCCGCTCAGAAGTGAAGCACGCAGAAACGCAGCAGAGAGATCAAAACAAAACAAAGGTCAAGAATTAGTCGGAGGGTTTCGATATAAGCCAAGAGGAGACTGGTTTTCCTTTGCTAAAGTAAGGAAACTTTGCTTCCTTTGATCCTGTAAACAAACGTTGGTTTTCACGAGACTCACCGGCGCATGCACAATGCTGACCTCATACCTCATCAGCCCAGAACTGCAGGACTGTTGGCGCAAGCTACATTAAAGTGATTATGACGTTTTGAATATGGATATTTTTCTTACAAAAAAACGCATAGATTCGCTACAAGAGGCCTTTGTTCACCCCCCGGAGCCGTGTGAGACACTTTTTTATGGATGGGCGCTTTTTATTGAATTCCTTTTGGACTGATGCATGCAACACCCACTGAGCGGCATTAAACAGCTTGAAAGATCAAAGACCATTTTTAATATAACTCAGACTGGATTCGTCTGAAAGAAGAAAGTCATATACACCTAGGATGACTTGAGGGCGAGTAATTTGTGGGCTAATTTTCTTTTTTGGGTGAACTAACCCTTTAACTAACACTCAATATCATGCACTTCTTTTCACTCCTGCCTCAAGTGAAAATTCTGTTGCAGTGGCTTCCCACACTGAGAAATTAAGCATGCTGTATTTTAATAAATAAAACCGTCTTAAGCACCTCACCCTCTCCTGTCTCCATAGAAACCCTGGTCTGAGTGAGCTATTGCTAGAGGCCCGAGATGGATCGCGTAGGAGCGCTAACCGCTCCACCACAAATTACTTGCGAGAGAGAAAGTGTCCTGCCTCAAATCAGCACAGTGTTCCTTCAGAGCCACCATCACTCACACGAAAGAAGCGTCTGAGGAGCAGCTGTCACAGACCGTGTGAATTTATTTGTCCCGATTCCTCCATCATTTACTCCTAAACCTGCCGTCTTTTCATTCCGCCTGCGCTCCTGAACCCTGGAGGCTGTGCTGAGCAACGGAAGGGATTTATTGATGGATAATTCAGCGTGTGAAGCATTTCCTGTGTGATTCTCACTTCCTTCAATCTTCTCACGAAGGGACAGACTTTAATTACTGCTTGGGTGGATATAAAACCGCCACTTACAGATGTTCGACTGAGGAGAGTTACCCATTTATTAACTAGTAGGTATGACTCTGTGCGTGTGGTACTCACTAGGAGAGTGGGGACAGGAGGGTGTTTGACTGGGTGGCTCTTCAGTGTTAAGAGAGGGCAGGTCACAGGAAGACGCCCCCATGCTCACGGAGCTCTGCTCCTCTGATTGGGTGGTCCAGCTGCTCTCTGATGGGGGAACGGCACTCCAGAAACTGGCCAAAGAGCAAATGCTGTGCCTGGGACCTGCAATAAAACAAATGACTGCCATCTTCACAAACAGGCAAAATTCTGCATTTAAAAAGGAAAAGTTTGCCCCCCCCCCCCAAAAAAAATGTGTTTATGCACATTTTTCACGCAGGTTCATATGTAAGCAGCTGTTCAAATTTAATATATTTTAATATGTAATTTATTCCTGTGATGTGAAAGCTGAATTTTCAGCATTATAACTCCAGTCTTCAGTGTCACACGATCCTTCAGAAATCATTGTGATATGCTGATTTTGTGCTCCAAAAATATTTCTTATTAGCTTTTTAATTAAGTCTAAGTGTAATTAAGGAAGTCTTTTCTGTCACTTTTGGTCAATTTAATGCATCTTTGCTGAATAACTTAATTTCTTATTATATGTATTAATTCATATGTATTTATATCTTTAAAAATAAAATAATAAAATATTACTGCCCCCAAACATTTGAATGGTAGTGCCGATAATTATCACCATGTATTTCTTTGGGTTTTATTCCATTTTAATTTCCTGAAATAATTTTCCTGGTACTGAACTACTGAAGTTCAAATTACTAGTCTGGCTCCTATTTATAACTTCCTCTTATTTACTCCTATTTATTACTGGAACTGAATTTGAAACTAAAGGCACTGTCATTTTTTATTCAGAATGGCGCACAACTCGGTATGCGTGTGTGGATACGGTAAATGTGTGTCGCTAATGAACAGGTGTTATCATTGAATTAGGAACGAGACTATTAAATATTCACAGTGGGGAAAAGTGCTTTAGTAAAAGGATTAAACATCAAGGGTGAGGCGAGATAACACAGCATACTGATGTGTATCAGCCTCGTCAAACAATCGAATCAATCTACTCAATGATTTTAATTAGCACTGCTGTAATTGCTATCAGAGGACATATTACTTATGTTATGAATTACTGTGTAGAAGAACGCTTTGAAACAATGATAGAGAGAATACAGCAGTACTACACAGATGATGGTTTCGATTCAGGTTGGAGTAAATATGTGAAATCAGATGACATACTTCCAGTTCTTTAAATACACTGCTGAAGCCTAATTAAACAATTGGGATTCAAAAACATTCCAAACACAGGATGTAACAATTCCAACCGCACAGTTTTTCTTTTTTCTGGAGCTCAATTAAAAAAGTTCACAAAAGTAGTTATTTAAAACTTTATGACCTACTTAATAAATAAAGTTCACCATAAAGAAGGACTTGAAAATGTTACAAGTAAAACATAAACATTTGGGGGTATTCAGCACAACAGATCAATTGTGTAAGTCTTTACACAAGGTATAAAAAAACCAATAGAGAAGTGGCTTGATGCAATGAATTTAGATCATCTGAGTATTACATAAAGACAAAAAGATGCTGACGCGACGATGGTGATGATGATGATGATAAGTCTAAGCAAGACACTACTGCATCATCAGGTTGAAAATAAAAGTACAGTCAACTAACTCTAAGAGGAATAATGCACAAGCAGGATTACAAATTATCACTTATCACAAAAAAAAAAAAAACCTTGGTTGGTAACTTTATTAGGAATGGCAACATACATGGAACGATACCTTTTAAAATGTACCATTAAACTTAAATTGGAAAGATGTCTAAAGATTTTTTGATTTTACTTATAACTTATAATGCCTTCACAACTAATGCAGTTTCACACAGACAAAAAGTGAAACACATAAGATGCAGTGAGTGAAACAATGACCTGTTTGTCACTAATGTGCACAAAATGCTTTTTTAAAAATCCCCTTTTTTATATGTTAATTCTGGTTCTCAATGGCACCCATGAATGAGAATGCAAATTAAGATAATTACAATTAAAAGACTTCCCTCAAATTTATTAACTGAATTTGAACTAATGCCAACTACTCAAAATCTCAGTATTTTCATATAGCTGTCTTGCCTGTAATAAGTGAAATCTCAATGATTCAAGTGAATAGTTTTAAAGATTTGAATAATATTCTCAGTCTATGAGAAAAGAAAACAATTGTGCATGTGGGATTATTCCACCTAACACTCCTTTTCCCGAGGCTTCCCAAACCCCTGATATCACCACAAACAACTTCAGATGGATCCATATGTGCTCTGATGTATGTTTTAGTAATTTTTAGTCAATTAAAACAAAACAATAAAACACATTATGTTCACAATATACTTATTTAATATAACAATGGCAACATGAAGTTTCTGCTGCATTAGCATTAAAGAAACACTGCTTTCACTTCTCATCTTTATGTTGTTTTATTTCCCCGTTAAAAAAATAGCATTCAGTGATGTAAAATGAAATGAATCTGGATGCCTTTGAATATAAATAATTTAAGATGTTGCGGTTGGATAAACTCTACATCTGACACTGGCCTTCTGGCTGCTAAAGCTTCCTCTAGACCACACATGGAAATTAAAGCATCAAACCTGAAATCATATTTTGGACAGTCCCTGTAATTGGACTAAATAAGTAGTTCTTTAACAAACCCAGGCTTGATCTCTTAGTGAACACATTACGAAGGAATGATAGACCGGCTGCACCCTTGACTTCATCCTAAGGCAGATTTCATGCAAGAGCAACAACAGCTGAGATGAAAACTCTGCTTATGGCTTCAATTAGGGTTTGAAGTGTTTGGCCATTTGCGTGTTGCTGCACTCGTCCTCTAGGAGATTTCCTGGGAAAGAGTTGCTGGCAAAGCTGCTGGGTTTCGACAAGAGTGGGGGTGGGTGAGTCAATGTGTGCAAAAAAGAGACAGACAGAGATAAACACAGAGACAGCCTAGACCAAGCATCAAGCCTAGAGGAAGTGACACAGTCCTTTTTCAGGCCAACCCAACTGAGTCAACTCGTTGTAGAAATCAGTCAAATAATGTTTCTCTGGAAAACTGGAAACATTGGGACATTCTTGTTGAAATGGGTGTGGTGTAATGGTTAGAAGCTCAAGGCTGGCACCGGAAGGTTGCCATTGTGCCCTCAAGCAAGGCATAATCCCAGGTTGCACCAGGGGAATTGTCAATATCATAAGTCACATGAATATTTACTCATTTGTTGAGGAAGCATCTGTCACCCATTACTTTAAGTTTATTTTGAGTATCATTATGAAAGTATGCAACTATAATAAATGCACTTGAGGGTATAAAAGCAGAAAGATTTGTTGGAGGTTTTAAACTTGAATACTTCATCTTAAACCAAACTCTTTTCTCAGAAAATGTTATTTGATTCCTTATGATATGACCCCTTTTGAAACTGTGTGCATTGCATTTCTCTGTTGTCTTGTATTGCCAGTGTTTTTTTTTTTAATTAACTGAGGGATGATGAATTGTATTGTACTGTACTGAACCCTGAACATGACTTTGGAAGCACATTATGCAAATCTCATGGTTAGATTTCTCCTTCCATGCAATAATGATAATAAAAAATACATATATTTAAGCAGTTCTCATACCTTCTACCTGTGATGAGGGAGGAGGAGAGGGTGGCCATGCTTTGTCATCAAACTGAACCCAGGAATTCGGCTGCTCTGCCTTCTGACCAGACACAAATGGTACTTCTGCCCAATTAGAGGAGTCCAGCACAGGCTGGTCTAAAGAAGGCTGGAGGTGGTCCTCATCTTTGGGTCAGAAGAAGAAACACAGTTGGAGAAATACAGCCTCTTCTCAGTAAAAAGGTCACAGTTAAATGTTAAATCTAGTAGGGTGCAAGAACTGTGGACCGTTCCCGAAGTAATCACTATGGAGCAATGACCTCAGGACGCAGGAATCTCACAGAAAGATCTGAATGCAAACTCAGACAGAGTAAAACAAACTGATATCCACTCAGCAAGTCCTGAAACTATTTTCAGTTACACACAAGAACTTCTTGAACTTTTTCTTTGCCATCTAAAGCATAATTCAACAATCCTCCTATCCAACATCGGACATGGCTTCCCAACTGTCTAAAACTGACAGACTTTAACCAGGGTATTTCATTTTTGACAAGAATGAAAACAAGGCTGTGAAGGATAGAAGTACAGTTTGTTTGGTGGATTTGTACTATAGTTTAACAACATACCAATTGTTTAGCTGAAAAAACATCTTCCCAAAGAAACTTTATGTAGTTTCTCTATAAAAACTTGAAAAAGTTGTGAGTTTTGAAATCCACTACCTAGTCTAGTAACTTTGTAAAGACTGTAGTCTATCCCACACAGCCTTCATTTGCGTAAAATTCAGTATGGTGTCTGCCCTAACTAAGGTCTATCACTGACTGGTCAAATAGAAACCTCCATTTACATTTATTTGTTTCGCAGACTTTCATCAGCAGAGGATTCAGGGTTCACATTTCAATAGTTATGTTTGTTCCATGGGAATTTACCCCATAAAACATCTTGTTACTCTTAAGTAAAGACTATGTTTGTACTGACCTGCCTGTGAACCCTCATCTGAAAAAGCGACCCAGCCTGGTCTGGGTTCAGTCCTGCTACTGGCTGTAGCAGCCATGGGAGTTGTCCTGTCCTGTGTCTTGTACCTTGTAACGTCGCCTCACTCTCCCCAAGTCTTGGACTCCATGCCAACCTAGGAAGGCTTAAGAACAGAGAACCATCAGCTATTCATTAGGATTTCATATTCTGATAGGTATCTGCCACAAAATACATTTTCATTTAAAAAGGCATTAAGGAACCTTTTACAAAACAGTTAATGTTGCCAAAAAGATTACAATTGTTAAAACAAGAAGTAAAATGAGTACATGTTTTTGAAATATCATAAACTGATCATAAACCTGTAATATACTGAAATATTACTACAATTTTAAATGCCTGTTTTCTGTTTGAATATATTTTTAAATATAGTTTATTCCAAGGCTGAATTTTTTAGCAGCCAATTTTTAGTCTTCAGTGTCACAAGATCCTTCAGTAATCATTTTAATATGCTGATTTGGTGCAGTTGTGAATGTCACAAAATTCTGTTTCAGAATTCAGTAGTTTAAAGCATAACCAAACAGTTGACAGTAGCCATTGACTTTCATAGCATGAAAAAAAACTTGGGAGAAGCCAGACTCAATCAGTCAGTTCTCCTCTGGCTTTACAGGATGAGTTATGTTCTACTTATATTTGTTGAGAATACAAATAGATTACAAATTTGAGGCTTTGATACCACAACCATTGGTACAGGAATAAAATAAGAGGCAGAGAATGGGAATTGGGAAACTCAGGGATGACATGTTTTGTCTAGGCAAAATACATTTCTCCATAGCAAGTAGTGACAGCAGTAAACACAGAAGGCTTGTGTAAGTGTTTTTGACTGCCAAAAAGAAAACAAACACTTTTAAAACAGGATGGAGGCAGTGCAAAGCCACAGGAAGGACTACTGATAAATGTCTGACAAGTGAAAAGCATTTATAACACAAATAGCTACTACAGCCCCTCTGGCTACTCAGATCAAACATCATTCAAAGAGGAGACATAAAAGTAGTGCATTTTAAATTAAATCAAAGCTTCAAGTGTCAAGGATCGCTGCACTCTAATGTCTTATTAAGTGTTCACGAGGAACCAGGTGACAAATGCACCATCGAAAAGTAACAAATGCCCTTCTGGTCACCAAAGAGGAAAAGCTGACTGTAGTTCTGATCAAAAGCTGACTAAATTCTGATCCATTGTGATCAGAATTTTTTCACATCAGAGAGGGCCTATTTTCTCTCCTAAATCAAGACCATGCAGGAAACACACTTGGATGTGCTGAACGATCTGGTAAATTGGGGCCAATTCCGTAATATGTTTTTGTTTTGGTAAATCTCTCCTTTGCATTCACAATCCGGCTGCACGCTACCCTTCCTCAGCCCCCTATTTCACACCAAACAAAGCAAGCACCTCCCTCCAACTAGCAAATTCATTCAACATCTCACAACACCCACTGTTTACTGAAAAACTCAATGGTTTGGATGCTATTAGCACTACTATATCCTCAGCCATTTTTTAGCCTGTCATGTGATTATATAAAAGTTAGTTACTCTTTGAATATTTGCGTCATGTAATGAAATTACAAAAATAAAACCAATTTCACAGGTCCTAATTACATAGGTCCGAAATGAAACAAAGTCCAAAAAAAAAAGTTAGCACCATTTTCCCACTAAACCTAAACATATAAAATGTGCACCATCGAAAAGTAACAAATGCCCTTCTGGTCACCAAAGAGGAAAAGCTGAGAGACCATTGTGATCAGAATTTTTTCACATCAGAGAGGGCCTATTTTCTCTCCTAAATCAAGACCATGCAGGAAACACACTTGGATGTGCTGAACGATCTGGTAAATTGGGGCCAATTCCGTAATATGTTTTTGTTTTGGTAAATCTCTCCTTTGCATTCACAATCCGGCTGCACGCTACCCTTCCTCAGCCCCCTATTTCACACCAAACAAAGCAAGCACCTCCCTCCAACTAGCAAATTCATTCAACATCTCACAACACCCACTGTTTACTGAAAAACTCAATGGTTTGGATGCTATTAGCACTACTATATCCTCAGCCATTTTTTAGCCTGTCATGTGATTATATAAAAGTTAGTTACTCTTTGAATATTTGCGTCATGTAATGAAATTACAAAAATAAAACCAATTTCACAGGTCCTAATTACATAGGTCCGAAATGAAACAAAGTCCAAAAAAAAAAGTTAGCACCATTTTCCCACTAAACCTAAACATATAAAATGGCCTGAAAACTCACAATAAAAACACAAAACTCTAATTATGAATTCATAGGGTTTATATTAAGTCAGATATGAAAAATAGATAAAAACTCAGTCACTTACTCAGTAATCATTTCAATGTACTCACTGATGAGTTTAAGTCTGTGAGATTTGTGAACCTGTTTGACTGATTCAAATCTTACAAACACACACATGCAAATAAAGTTGCTCTATCTGACTACATAATTTTTTAAAAATCTGAAATATTTTCATTCTGGCCATTTTAGTTGCACTCTGTCTGGAGCCTTTAGAGTGTGTAGCCAGAATGTCAAAGCAACAACACTGATGTTTGCAGCTCCAAAATCTTACAAAACTCCGATCCACTTCTCAGACTCCAACAAGCTTGGGCTCTGGCAGTCTGTCAGTTATGTCAGTGGTGCATGCAGGCGTCCACAAGATATGTGCACAATATTGGGACGTTTGGCAGAACTGGTCTATGGACCTCTTTTACTGTGTCAAATCTCTCTCTCGCACGACCATCCCAAAGCTCATGATGCATAACATCATCATTCGGACTGTGCTTTAGACCCTGCATAATTTCCTGCTGTCAGTGCTCACAGTCACAGTGAGTTTGCCTCACACAGTCCAAGTTTTAACGCTTTACCAAAAAAAAAAATTATAATAATTAGTTAGGAGTAAAAACAAATGCATCAAACAGGAAAACAGTGTCCAGAAATGCAGAAATAAACTGTTATTATCTATGTGGTAGTTCTGCTATGTCAAGTCACAGCTAGACCTCAAAAATACATGGTGGTCGCGGTCTACACACCAGGGGATGTGTGACAGTAGTGCAGAACACAACAAGCATCAGGTGCATCTCATCATGAGGAGCCAACAGGGCTAGGGTTCAGCCTCCTATTGGGCCAGGACAGCAATGATCCAAAGCATGATCTCCATCCATGATCTTGCATTTCTTCAGGTTATCATGACTATGCAGTGCTGTTATTATTAACTACCACTAAAATTAAAATGATTTAAAAAATAATTTTGTTAATTGAAATAAAGCTGAAACGATTAAAAACTTTTCAACAAATATTTCTGTTTAGCTTTAATTTATATTTGTTTTATTTTTAGCAATTTTAGTTAGGCTAAACGCAAACATTTTATTTCAAGGCAAGTTTAAGTTTTTATTTGAAAAACAATTACAGAAACTAAAACTAAAATAATTAAAACTAATTTACATTAATTAAAATATGACGTAAAATAATGATGTATGATGTATTTAAAACAATGATGTAAAAACATCAACATTAACATTCGACTTAAAAATAATTGTCCCAGCAACTAACGGAAATAAAATAAGTTTAACTATAAAATTACTAAAACAAAAACAAATATCAATTAAAGCTAAAAAGAAATATTGAAAAAAGAAATCAATTGAAAATAAAATAACAGCTAATTCTAAATATATTTAAAAATAATTAAAAAACACACACAAAAGTATCACAATAAAATTTTAATAACACTGGGTCTAATGTAGAAATCAATTTGATATGATAAATAAAATTCATAGCAATCAGTCAGACCTGCAGTACGATTAAAAAAAAGATGGTAGTTTTACAGCATGACAAAAACAAGTGTTCCAGACAGCTTGATTATAATTGAAGAGATCGAGATTTGTACGTTAGTTTTGTTTTGCATCCGTCTTGCCAGATTATGTTGTTGTTGTTTTGAAATGTATATGGTGAGGACATTGTCCTGCCTCACCGACCACTGGCGTTAATACTTCCTGGTTCAAACCCAGCAGGTTTAAGGGACCAGTGCAGAGCCAGATTGGCCACCAGCACCCTGTGAGTGGAAAAGGAGAGTTCCAGCAGTTTCAGTTTCACCATTCCCTGAGGAACTGAAGACCTCTTACAAACATTTACCATGGTAACCACAGTTTCTGTCAAAGTACCATGGTTACTAGTTATTGCGATTACAAAAAAAAATCTGGCAACTTTGGTATCAGCCAACGCTTTCATTAAAGACCTGTGAATTAGCTTGACAAGCACAATTTTCTTTACTCTGTTAATGCATTTCCTACAGAAACTGAGGTGGGGCATTTCAAGTGGTGTTTGACATTTCAAATGATGGTATTTGATTGGACACAAATCTATGCAGTGCAGCATGAGTCATCAACATTTTAAGCTCCATTTTTCCACTACAACTGAACTGAAGATTGCTTGAAAACTAACACAATAAATCACAATACTCTAATTCTGAATTAAATGCAGAATTAAATGATGAAAAGATGCTAAAAGCAGCTCATTTCAAGAAGGTCCCATATTGAGCGACTTCTCTATTTTTGTTAAAAACTGTGGTTTCTATAATAAAATAAGTGACTACAGGTTCTTTAAAATCACTGGTGAACCCTTCAAAAATTCTGAATATGCAGAAATGGCAGCATACATGTATCCAAACAAAAAGTTACAGCAATCATGCATTATTAAAATGTAGCAGATTGCAGAGAGTGGAACAACAAAGTAAGTACAAAGTTATAGGCCTAATTAAAATTATTTTCACCAGCACTAAGCACTTCAGAATAATAAAGGTTTATGTATCAAAACTGTATATACGGATATGATCGTTTGCTTTCATTATCATCTTAATCTATGCTGATCACTCAACAATAATCTGCTGTTGTGTTATTAAATGAGTAAAACAGGCTTCATCATGTAACAATGGAACAAAAACAACTAGAAAGTTCTCCTTATCACATCAGCTTCGCATAAAAACATATTCGATCTGTGTATTCTGACATTTGATAACTTTTTGCCACGTATTACATATATCCTGCTACCAATGTAAACAAAGCACACGCGCTTACAACAACCTGTTGCAACACTGAGAGACACGTAGTTTCACGGTAACTAATGTAACTTATCTTATATCTGTGAAAATAATTCAAGATTCTTAAGCAAATTAAGTAGACATTGTTGTATATAACCTAGCGTAGCATAGCATAGCATTGTTGTATATAACATTTACATACCGATATCGTGTTGTTGAGTCTAAGCAGATTGTAGCTCTCACTCGCTCCCGGTGAATCTGGTCTAATGCCCCACCTTACTCGCAGCTGATTGGACAGTGGAAGAAGCGCTGTTCGATGCCACACCTTATAGTCACATGATTGGATAGTTAAAGCAGCGCTGCTTCAAATGTCCAATCAGGTGCAAACCAGGTGGAGTACGCATCATACGAGGGAATAAAAAGTGCGTATTATTATATTATATTATATTATATTATATTATATTATATTATATTATATTATATTATATTATATTATATTATATTATATTATTGTAATATACATTTTTTTATTGTTTAAAAAAAATCTCTATGTTGCATGAACAGAAGGGGCATTTTGGTTCTACCCCATGGGCTTTCTTTGTTTAAAAGACTGAACAGTCATGTCATGGATTTACATACATTAATGTATTTAACGTCTAATTAACGCATTGCTTGCACACGTTACGCCATCTGTTGGATGTCAATTCTTGTTTTGGTTTTGGTTTTGGTTTTGTGTTTTGGCATGTCTGTGTGTGGCAGCTTTTCTCTTTTTAGTATTACTGAACAGCGATTCCTTGGAAGGAATCATAAATAAAAACAAAAATGATTTCAAAAATACATGAATGACTTTTAAATGTTTCTGAATAAAGTGAGTGAGGTACTATAGTGACATAGTTTATGTAAAACATAAATATCTCCTACAGGTGGCGCCAAAGTTCTTATAACGCCTGACATTAGATTTAACTTTAGATTAACTGCCAGAGCCAAATGCTTTTTTTTTTTTTTCTTCATATTGCTGAATTGATTATAAATTGACTTTTTGTAAACCATTTTATATGAAAAGCATTCAATAAAAATAAAATTGCAACAAGCAGGTCTGAAGCATATCTTCAAAGCGCCAGACTTTTAGTTTTGTATCTAAGGAATGACTCTTATCATATGAAACCGGCTACCTGACTCTTGTTTCCAATCCATAAGTAAGACCATCAACCTGTCATGCTTTGAAAAAGCCAGGGACCTTTTCCCAGGAACCACGAGAGACAAGAGAATAAGAAGGTAAAAAAGTAAACACAAAACAACTTTCAAACCACCACATCCGTCAGTGAAAGGAAAGCTTTATTTTTAGCATTAGCAGCCGGCAGGGCTCAAATCGAGGGGAAGTTTAAAAAAAAAAAAAGCATCCCCTCAGTAAAACCACCATCCCCTTTGTATTAATAATGTGTATTATGTAAAGCTTATCATGCAAATTAAATGTTAAAATTATCTACTTAAGATAATTCACGAATAATGGTGATTGGCCAATCAGAACTCGTTTCTGTAACAAGCTGCACACCAGGGCTGCGTTCAGCCCCGACAAAAACGGTGCAAAACGTTTTTTAAACGGAAAAGTTGAACGCCCTGTTCTGATGACGCAAGAGTTGCAACTAATTTTCGGAGCCTGATGAAATCAGTATAAATACGTGTTTAATACTGCAAAATACGCTCCATGGTACAGTCATTGCCCTTGCCCTCCAGAATAAAGGAGAACATCCCAATCAAATGAAGGGATTTGTGGAAACTGTGGTTCCTAATTATTGTGATCCAACATTTGCCTCGCATTTCAGGATGAAAAGACAAACATTTCAGGTGAAGGATAATCCACTTCTTACCTCCGAGACTGTGTTATGATCTATATGACCTTATTATTTTTATTGTGAGTATTAGGCTTATCATTATTGCTGATCACTGTTGTTGTGCTATGATATTGTAATATTTACCATTATATAATCAGAGGAGTATAGAAAAGTTTATGAAAGTGTCACTCCATAATACAATAGCAAAATATATAAATATGTATAGTATTTTTATGTTACATTAATCAGTGTCTAGCACACCTTCCTAAGGAAAGGATATGGACCAGAAGACATTGCAATTACTAAATGATATTTAGACAGACTTAAAGAAGTTCCAGATCTATACTTGTGCCCTTATTATTTCAGTTATTTTGCCTTTAATGTAAATAAACATGTGCAAACAATATACATGCTCTTGTGAATTTATTTGGATGTTAATTACATTGTGCGAGCTGTCTCTTTAATACCACGTGGTTTACATACATGTTGCTGCTGATTGGGCTGACATGTTTGACACACCCACCAAACAAGAGAAAACACATCTCAAACCCCGTTGCACACCGTTTCCAGGAAACATGTCGTTCAAACCGGAAACCGTAGCAAAACGGTTCACACCGGTTTGAGCTTGAACTTGCCACAGCTTTTCGTCATTTTTCACGCAAAATGGTTCAAGCGCAACTTTTGAATTTCTTTAAAAAGAAGACAACAGAAAAGGTATGATTTTTTTTCCTTCATTAGAGTTTAAGACATTCCCCTGACATGTTATTGTGTGCTGTATGTGTAACTGTGAGGGATTGAGAGATATAGGAGAGCTGACATTATGAGTCATCGACCTTGCAAAAACCAAACAAAAACACGTCTTGAGAGTCCAAAAGCATTCACTGCGCGATGAAACCTATACAGGTAAAATAACCTTATAATTTAAGCAATTAAAGAAAAAATACCCATGTGTGAGTTTTTATGTTTTCTATTCATTGCACAAGCAATGTACTTTTCTGAATATCAGTAGGCCTACATGCGCGAGCACAAATGTGCTATTCATTTTATACAACAGTGCATAGTAACACGGCGTTTCGTTCCTTGAATGAATCAGTTTTTGAACGAATCAAGTGTGCCAGTGATTCAACGGCCCATTCAGATGGACACTTTCCCTGCGTCCCAATGTGCAGTGCATACTATCCAGCCTGTCTGGCCTAAATAGTATTGAAAATGACTAATATCACATAGAATTTGGGATGGATAGTATGCACATTGGGACGCAGGCTTGTTTCGTTTCTAATTGAATCAGCCGTTTTGAACGAATCGTAAATCATTTATCAAAACAGGGGCTTGCTGCCACCTACTGGTGGTTTTATTGTCATCATTATTTATCCATGACAGGTCTAAACCAGCCAAGGTTTCAGCACAAAAGCACATTTAGCAAAATATTGTTTAATTATCAATATTGACCAAAATTCCTCCATTTCAGGCCCAAAAAGGGGGAAAAAGCTTATAAATAATAGTTAATTTAATAAGGCTATTTTTTCATTAAATAAAACCTTTTTTAAAATTAGACAAATTTTGTATTTATTCTTAAATACAAATTTTGTATTTAAGAAATTGACCACACCATCCCCCCTGAATATTTTTATTTTTTTCAATTCGATCACTGGCAGCGCAGTGATTTCTGGCGCTCTGTACGTGAAATGGTAGAGACCCTGCTGAGCTCTCAGAGTCCTCGGCCGGCTGTGTGGTAGCAGCACGTTGCATAACTACTAGTGACGCCTGTGCCGTTTCTCACTGTTGCCAGGGTCGGCGGGCATCTGTCCACCCGCTGAACAGTCATCACGTCATTCCTGAAGTCATACATCTGAGACCCCTCATGTAAAATGTATTAACAAAGAAGTTTGTCTTAAAAGTATACAGCTCGAATAAAACCATGCTCAGCGTTGCTTTCTTTTATAAGCTTAGCTTTATTTGTGTTTAACATTATTCCATTTTTTCTAAACTTTTTATTAGGAGAAATAATATAGATGCAAACCAGGACAATTAATAATTAATATTGAAAATGAGTATAAAATAATAGGCCTATATATATATATATATATATGAGCTATAAAGTTATGTATAAATAAATTAATATAAAATAACTATTTGCATAATATATTAAAGTGATTGAAATATGCACAACTTCTAAAGTTTAGTGTCAGTAAGTATTAATTAATACTTTTATTCAGCAAAGACACATTGAATTTATTTAAATTTACAGTAAAGACATGTATAATGTTACAAAAGACTGTTTCAAATAAATACTTTTTAAACTTCCTATTCATCAGAGAATCCTGAACAAAATTACGAAATAGTATATAAATATCTATATATATATATATATATATATATATATATAATTGATTAAATACAACAAATATATTAAATGTTGTACTGTTTTTGACTATATTTTTTATATGAAATATAATAGCATTATGTGCAGATATATCAAATATGATTTCTGACTTTCCAAGGTTTTTTAAAGAGTTCGAAAACACTTTCTTTATAAAGTGCTTCATTTTTTGTTGCTAATAGCAGTTGGTTGAGGCACCCAGAATAGTCTGTCTGCTCCCTGGCACGTGTGTCTTATTAGGAGTCAAGGTGAGAGGGAGGACCATTCACACGCTCCCTAGTCTCCCATCCATTCCACATGCTGGTAATTTATCCCCTCTGGTTAACATACTTTCATCACAATTAAAATGCCCAGGGCTTCAGCGCATTACTCTTTTCTTCTGTCTTGTTCTCTCTCTCTCTTGCACACAGACACTGAGTTCAGTCTTGCTTTTCTCTTGTCATAGAGAAATTATGAGAACATCATAGAGTAGCCAAGGCACTGATACAGTTTCAGTATTAAAGGAGACACCAAGCTGTAAATCTCATATGACATTACATCCAATTTGTGTGGATCAGGGACGCACCACGGCCTTCCTTTCATTTTTACATCTGCTTGCAACGTCTCCCGCAAACAAAGTCAATAACCGAATCCCAAGCTGGCAGAACATATCAGAGAGATTTTATGCCAAGTTTCTTGTGAAGTTCAATTTAAATGTTGATCTAATAAATCTCATACTTGTCTCTGATCCACATCAGTCCACACAGGCCTTTAAAATCTGATGAATACATCAGTTCTCCAGGGAGGAATAAACCTGTCCAGTTCAATGAGATTGCAGGAGTAGCTGTTCATCTGGTTCCAAATGAATCCATCGGACGCCCTAATTTTATAATGGCAGTCTCGATCAGAGCAGCTGCAGCCCTTCGCCAAGACACATTAATTCTCTAAATAAGTTCTCAATGAACTCATAGTGAATCAATGGGGTCTCTTCTGTCTGCAGGTGGCTGCGCCGTACAAAGCTGACTAATAGGCGGGTTTGATTGCTACACCGAGTGGAAAATGATCGATAGCACCAAATGCTTATCCAGTGGTCCATGCGCCTTTGACTTCACCTCAAATTTTAAAATGCCCCTACCAATGTGGTTAATTTCCTGTCAAAGCAAGTTACTCAATATACACAACAAACTACACAGGAATTGGCGACTCAATGTTAAGACAGATTTGGATCTGAAACCTGATGTAATTTCAGGCAGTTTCTTTATGGTCAAATGAGCAGCTTTTCAGCCTTAAAGGGTTAGTTCACCCAAAAATGAAAAAAAAAAACATGAGTTACTTACCCTCAAGCCATCCTAAATGTATATGACTTTCTTCTTTCAGATGAGTACAATCAGCGTTATATAAAAAAAAACATCCTGGCTCTTCCAAGCTTTATAATGGGAGTGGATGGTAGCCCAAAATTTGAAGTCCAAAAAATGTAACCAATCCATTATAAAAGAAGTCCACACGGCTCCGGGGGGTTAATAAAGGCCTCCCGAAGCGAAGCGATGCATTTGTTTAAGAAAAATATCCATATTTACAACTTTATAAACCTTAATCTCTAGCTCCGCTAACTGTCATACGTGCATTCACGAGAGAGTGGAGTCCAGCGGATGACGTAGCTCGTAGGCGTAGCATAAACTCAGGTGAGAATATGCTAGTCTCGCAAGAAACAAGTTTTGTTTACAGCAAAGGAAAACCAGTGTCCTCTTGGCTTATATTGAAATCCTCCGACATTTTTCTTTACAAATCCTCTTTTTGTACTACTAATTCGTGACCTGTGTTTTGTTTTGCTCTCTCCTCTGCGCTTCCACGTTCGTCACTTCCTCGTTCGTCACTGCGTTTGCCTACGTGCTACGTCATCCGCTGGACGCCAGTCTCCCGTGAATGCGTGAATGACAGTTAGCGGAAGCTAGAGATTAAGGTATATAAAGTTGTACATATGGATATTTTTTTTACACAAACGCATCGCGTCGCTTCAGAAGCCCTTTATTAACCCCCCGGAGCTGTGTGGACTTCTTTTATAATGGATTGGTTTTTGCACTTCAACTTTTGGGCTACCATCCACTCCCATTATAAACACTGGAAGAGCCAGGATGTTTTTTAATATAACTCCGATTGTATTCGTCTGAAAGAAGAAAGTCATATACACCTAGGATGGCTTGAAGGTGCGTAAATCATGGGGTAATTTTCATTTTTGGGTGAACTATCCCTTTAAGCAGAAAAATGTGAACTTTAGGCTTAACTTAAAGCATATGGACAGGGTCACCTTTTTGGGCCAAACAATGTGAGGTAGATGAGAGGGTGGGTGTTTGAAAATAGTGTTTGCAATTCCATTTGCCACTATTGGACCAAAAGTTATACACATCGCAAATTTTACTTCCGTAATGTTACACATTTCAAATGTTATTGATTAATATATACCAACGTTCAAAACTTTGGTAGGATTTTTTTTTTTATGTTTTTGAAAGAAGTCTCAAATACTCACAAAGGCTGCATTTATTTGATCAAAAATAAAGTAAAACAGTAATATTGTGAAATATTATTAGAATTTAAAATAACTGATGTATAAATAATATATTTTAAAATATAATTTATTCCTTTGATGGCAAAGCTGTATTTTCACCATCATTACTCCAGTCTTCAGTGTCACATGATCCTTCAGAAATCATTCTAATATGCAGATTTTATACTCAAGAAACATTTCTTATTATTATCAATGATGGAAACAGTTGTGCTGCTCAATATTTTTGTAGAAGCAGTGATATACAGTATATTTTGCCCAGGATTCTTTTGAGTAGAAATTTAAAAAGAACAGCATTTATTTGAAATTTTTTGTACCAATGTAAAAGCCTTTTGATCAATTTAATGCATCCATGATAAAAATGTACATTTTAAATTAATTTGCCTTTTAATTCACAGTTAAAACTGAACTTGGGTCAAATAACTCAAAATGACGTGCATGCACTCAAATAACCACACTAATCTTCACAGACACAAATAACTAAACTATACTTTGTGCACAACATTACTATACTGAAAATACAAAAGCTAGAATTGCTTCATTGTGCTGTAGTGCTGGAGAAATAGCAGAAAGTTCATGGAGAATTGCAAAGCAGTTGAAGTCCTTTCTCTGATAAAGGCTGGATGGACAGACTTGGCTGCTGATGGAAGGGTTTTCTCTCCTCCTCTCCCTCGCTCCACTGGCTCCAGCTTTCCCTGAGGTTCTTTAGGTGGACTCCTAATGAAAGATCAAGGGCAGTAGCTGCCATCGGTGCAGAAACGGGGTACCTGCAGTTAGCGGGATGGTTACAGAACATTAATTTTACCGCAGGCTCATTTGTAACAGAGAAAAGTGTGCGTTCATGTGTGTGTGTGTGTGTGTGTAAAAGTGAAAGGGAAGAGAGAGATCAGACCTTATTTGAAGCTCTCACAAATTCAGTGGCCAAAGGTGTAAACTTCATGGAAAGCATGGTGTTGAAAGCAAAGTGGGAACCATTCAAGCTGGCATTTCCATCTGCTTCGTCAGCACAACCTCTGTGGAAAATGTCAGATTCTTACCTGCTCCCTCTTTTTTCTCTCTCTCTTTACCTTATGATTCACACAAGTTCAGCTAGTTCATCTCTTAAGCCCAGAGCACATTGTGTGATTTGTTCCGTCTCTTACAGTTGTTGCGTGACCCTGTTGAGGCCTTGCATACAAGTTAAGGCAGACTTGGTGTAAGCAATGGATTCTTCCATAGTAGGACTTTGGATTATTTATTTTTTAAATTCATTTATTTATTTATTGCAAACGTAACATTTTAAAGAACTTTGAGATTACATTTAAAAAAATTCCAGATGACTTATAGACGTTGATAAAACATTCAGCATCCAACACTGATGTCACTGTAACAATGATTTCCAATAGGTTTTCTTTCTTACATTTATTTGCATAATGAATTGTGC
>NW_015505280.1:260398-274400 GCF_001515645.1 Sinocyclocheilus grahami | reverse complement strand
ATTATATATATAATTTGTGGGGGGGGGGGGGCAGTAGGGATTTCGCCTAGGGCGTCAAATTGGCTAGAAACGGCCCTGCTTACAAGGACCGACAAATTGAAGGCACCGTGTGGCAGATTTGAATGGTTATCTCGCGGCGCGTTCCATCAAAGAGCGCACTTAGGCCTATTGATTTGCACTGCCAATGAGCGCCTCAGTTTCCTGCTTGGAAACGAGTTGTAGTTGCGGGTGGAAAGTGTTAGTTCTGGTTGCCGGGTCCTCTAAACCCAAACAAACCTCCTGAGGCGACAAGTTTTTAGGTGATGAAGGGGGCAGCCACTTCCCAGACTCAACAATGCGATAAAGCCCAGAGCAGTTTTTCATGATACGTTCTGCCATTAGAAAAAAAAAGCAAGCAAAACATATATATATATATATATACATATATATATATATACCAAAGCGTGTTAGAATGAGCCATTTTAGGTAGGCGTGGTTGACTCTTAACTTTTATAAAGAATATCTCTTTGGATTTGAGACTTTGTCTTTGCAACTTTACAGATGATCTTTATGCACCAAGAGCTTGTAACACTCCAAAGAGAAAGGAAAACTTGAAATCGCATCATATGACCCCTTTAAAATAGAAAGCATTTATTTTAAATTGTAATAATATTTCCACAATATTACTATTTTTACTGTATTTCAACGTAAATGACTCTGGTTTAGGCTAATTTCTGATTTCCCTACCTGTTAAACATATTAAGACAAAAACCGGCAAATTATCTGTTAAACAAGAAGTATTTGGCTTGAAAATCCATGTAATATATTAAAATATGATTCTTTTTAGCAATAACATCAACAATGGACTTAGAGCTGCACAAAACCATCATGCTAGGATCATCTTTGCAACTTTTTTTTTTATTGCAACTGGAAGACAATACATCACAGAAACTTGATGGTAGGGTTGGAGAAAAAAACAAAACAAAACAAAAACAAATAGATTTTGTCATAGCAATGGACAAAGTGGTATTTACATTAATCAATAAAATTGTTGTCTTTGGCAATATGATTACAAGTCAAAGGAAATACAGAGTGCAATTACACCTCTATATTGACATATTAGCAGGGTGCACATGCCATCAGACTGAATATTTCATTACAAACCAAATGGACTCCATTACCTTCATCTTTAACAACTCAAACACATAACAGAATGGCAGTTAACAGGAACCTTTCAACAAAAACAAAAAACACAATGGGAAGAAAAAGAAACACTTTTTTTTTTTTGGCTGGCTCTTCTTGATGCTTTTTAACATGTTTCAGGTTCCTCTAAAAGAACTGGAAAGGAAAAGTTCCGTAGTGAGTGTTGTCTTTGAAGGAAAGGCAGTGTATACAGGACTCGTGGCTCTTTCTACTACCGGCTTCCCAGTTTGAAGCATATTGAACGGAAACGTGATATGACAGATCTTTATAAAGACCAGCAGACAAGGTTATAATCAGGGTTATTTTGTGTCAAGAAATGTCTAGCTTGGTTAGAGAAAGGCATGCCAACTGGAGACATCACATTAACACTCATGGGTCAGATATAACATTCAACACGCTACAAAACATTGGGTCGAACCATTATCATCATCAGATGAACGGGGAAGGCAGGTGACTTCATGAAACACAGCAATGCAGTGCGATATTAACAAATATGACTGAGAATATCTTATACATGAGTACTTGACAGAAATGCTACAACTTTTTGACATGTTTATGACTGACACATCAAGTATGCATCTTCCATTTTGCAGTGTATAGAGTCATTACAGGCTTTGGCACTGAATCCTTAAGTTCTTTACTGCACTTTAAAACAATAAAAGTGCAATTCGGTGAGGTCGTGAAAATATATACACTAGCGTTTGCACTGAGCTCTGGTATCACTTGTTTTTATTGTGTATAAGTGCTTAAATATATATGCGTGGAGGTGTGAATAACCGTCTGACTGCCTGTACCGAGAACAACTGAATCAATACTGATGACTCCTGAACAGTGCTACATGTAAATACAGGAAAAATGAAGGGGAAAAAATGTAGATCCAAAGTCTCGCGGAACAAAATGGAAGACCCTGAATAAAGCACAGACACGCACATCTGGATTACATACGGAAGAAAAGCAGGCACGAAGCCGGAAGGGGACCGACACTCACTACGAACTTCTCCTTGACGACACGGACATTGACGTAGCGGGTATTTGTGGGTATTCGGGGCGGCCACTAGCGTGGACCAAGATGGCCCAAGCCCGTGTCCTTGTATTGCAGAGAGTTTCCCAACAGTCAGTGTTTGTCCCTGAAGAAGGTAATTGTTAAGATGCCTGCTTCAACACAAAGGCGATGAGGATGACAAATGGAAATCAAATCCGACAAAAACAACGAAAGAGACTAGGCCTATTGGCATAGAAATTAGAGGCGATGCCTTAGTTCTCTAGGATCTATATTTATATGAAAATAATTCATGCTCCATGCTAAATACATTATTTACCTTACATGAACTTTGATTTTTTTTTTTAAAAACGGTCTTCTTTTTCTTTACAGAACCCATGCAACACGATTTGGAAAATCCTGCTGGCTACATTGCTTAAATTAAGAAAGGAAAATGGTCTAGTGTTACTTTTATACAGTGTTTATCCTGACTGGATGAAATTGCTTATTACATCACGAGGGTTTCAAATAAAATAACAAAAAAACTTAAACAAATGAACAAACACAAAACAACTCCACAGTCATTACTTTCTGCTATTGAAATACAATTGGTAGGTATTGTAGCTTTAGCTCAGAGTTTTCATTTTCATTGTGCCGAAGAAAGAGTTTCACCATCCACTATCGGTTTAGATGGAAAATATCACTCAATTTGATTGCTCAGAAAAAAAACGTGGGCAGTTTTGAGAGACTTATTGATAAATGTATCACTTTTGACTCCAAAAAGCACTTTGACAAAAGTTGATGGCTTTACTCTCATCTATGATCATCTACAGACATGAGTGTTTTCCACACGATGCTGCTGGACTCCTTTAACGGCCAAAGCATCAAGGGGAAGTGACATCACAGAAACTGCTTGAGGATTGTCTTTGGCACTGACCTGTGCTTCTAAAACATTTTCTATTACAGCAGAGATTACTATAACCCATAATTATCACTTGAGAACTACTCTGGCTGCAGAACTCAATTTGCTGTCATGTTTTTAAAGGATTAGTTCACCCCAAAATGTAAATTTTGTCATCATTTATTCACTCCTATGTTGTTCCAAACCTATAAGACTTCCAGAACACAAATAAAGATCATTTTAATGAAATCTGAGAGATTTCTCTCCCACTGAAAGTCTATTCACCCAAAACTCTCACGCTTCAAAACATTCATAAAAAAAAAAAAAAATCAAAATTAATCATGCAGTTTAATCCAGGTCTACTGAAGAAACAAAATCAAGAGAAACCTCATTGGTTCTTGAGGAAGCTCAAATGTGTTGGCGTGACGCGAGAATGAACCTCATTGGTTCTTGAGTGTCAAGCATTTTGTCAAGCAATTCAAGCGAATTTGTTCGCTCAATGTTTGTATGTGAATAAAAGCCCAAATTAAATCTGTTCATCATATAAAGCAATCATGTCTTTTCAGAAGACTTGGATCAAATTGGATTTATTTTTTTATTTCTTTATGAACATTTTGAAGCATCAGAGTTTTGGTTGAATAGATTTTCAATGGAGGGACAGAACTCTTTCAGATTTGAATTTCATTTGTGTAAAAATCCTTTGCGTGCCGAACAAAGTGTTATGGATTTTAAAGGAAATGAAGGTGAGTAAATTATGACAGAATTTTCATTTTGGGGTGAGCTATCCCTTTATACTACTGTATAACAATGGGGCAGGGCATATTTTACTATCGCTTTTTTTCTATCAGTCGAATTAAATGCTTTGCTGAATATCTTAAAAAAGGGAAGGCTATGGCTTCAATCTCCGTAGATTAAAAACAGAAATCACAATAAAACAAACTAAAAGTGAACTAAAACAAGGAACCCTCAGTAAAATGTTACCTATAAAGATAGGAAAACAAAGTGATTGTTGATATTGCCACAAATCAGTAGAATTCACCTGATGTCCTGGAAAAAAATAGTAAATTCTATACAAAGTGATGTTTTTTTCTCTTTATAATACAGTCAATTTATTATTTTTGCTCTTTCTGCCCCTTTGCCGTCCGGTTGGTGATATTGTTCAAACAGGCCCTGACTCCCGCCAAATGAAGCAGGGATCCGGCCGCCTCCTTCATCTCCTCGTCATCACTTTCCGGAGGCTTCTCCGTGCGCCTCTTTTTTAGAGGAAGAGTGTCACTGGCCACTCTCTGTTTGACTTTTGTCAAATGTTGCCGTTTCTTGTGCTGGGCCAGAGCGAGGGCGTCCACGGACCACTCTTTGGGCTCCTTCTTGATTTTGCTCTTGTCGTCCTCCTCGGCATCGCTGCCGGCCTCGTTGGTGTGGAAGCTTACCTCGCTTCCGTCGCAGTGGGCCTCTTCTTCGACATCCGAGCTGGAAGATTTGGCAAAACTGTAGGTGTGGTCATCCTTAGGGTCACTGCTGAACAGTGGAGAGTTACAGGTGGGCTCGCCGTCACTGGTTAATCTGTATCCGAGTACTGACCTATTAACACAGATGAGAGATGCATTAGTGCAAGTACACACATGCTGTTCCTGTTGTACTGTGTAAGTGCTGAGTAAAACAAATGAACTACATGCGCTAACTGTGTAATTATTTTGTGGAGCTGCTTGTAATTATGCTACTATAGTAATTCATTATAATAATATGTGTAACATGGACACTCTGGACTGATATTTTGCCGTTTTTTGCACAGATGGCAACAACCTCTGGAACACATGAATAAATGTATCCCATTTGTTATTATATAAAGTGAGTAAATCTAAATCACAAAACCTGTCAAGAATATGCCTATGTAATATTTCACCTAAAATCAAAAGAAAGAAAGAAATTAAACATACACTACCATTCAAAAGTCTGGGGGTTGTAAGGTTTTTAATGTTTTTGGAAATGCTAACCAGTGCTTCATTTATTTAGCCAAAAATACAGTAAAAACAGTAATATTGTAAAATATTGTTACAATTTAAAATAATTGCTTTCTATTGTAATGCATTTTAAAATGTGATTTATTCCTGATCCATTTAAAATGGACTTATCGGCTTCTGTTCAAAAACAAGGGCGCTTGTCGGCTTCTGCAGTAAAACATGAACTCGCGATGACTTGAAAGTTGAAAGTGGACAAAACTGGCTTTTCTGACAAAATGTGTTTAGGGTTCAGATTGCGCTATATGTGGAGAATAATGCACAGCAATCCGCTCTTTTTTTTTTTTTTGAAAGTGGCGTTTATCGGTTTTTGCAAATGAACTCTTCATACATATTATATATATATATATATATATAGTTTTGATTGTGGGGTGAAATGTTGGAACTACAACCGTTAACACGTCTCACACATTTTTTTTTCTTGTGTTATGTGACAAACAACGCAGCCTTCAAGCGCCTCATCATTTAACGTTAAAAACAATTAAACATTTGTCTCTGAAACACACTTGAGCTTTGAAGGACCTCTTCAGTTGGCCAACAACATCACTGAAAAGCATACTAATTGGTGGATTACAAAACTCCACTTTTGGGTAACATAATATGATGAAAAATGGCAAATAAAGATAGTTTAGCTCTGTTTATGCCTCTTACCCTCAGAAACAGTAATGACGTGTCTTTTATATGATGCTTGTTTTGTGCTTCTGGTCACAGTTTATACAGCAGCAGCTCTGAGTGACAAAGAACATCCTGTCACGCTTTGCAGATTCGCTGCAGATATGCTAAAACTCCCTCTGTGGTTCGAAAAATAATCCTAAGAGCTTTTCCACTTCCTGCCTCATATGTGCATTTATGACTCATAAATTATAGCCACAGCAGGCTAAAGAGACTGCTTCAATAATTAATTCCTAAATGCAGTGTCACTCATTTTAAAGAGGCAACGAGGCTGTTTTACTCCTTTGGACTGTATGCAGCCTGTCACTGCACGATGTGCACTTCATACAGCGACTCACAGCCTGAGCAGACCCTGTGTGTGAGCATATGGACAAAGGATATATCATAATAGAGGCAATCTGAGATATTTATCAGGTCTAGGCCTTTGTTTCATTCTAATAAAATAATAAATCTTACTGGGGAAAAAACATACCTGGGTCATATTTCACCACAAATTCAGAAGGAATAAACAAAAAATTATTTTAGCACCATTAGGACATAATCTTCAAGACAATTAAGTAATTTTCTTTGGTGTGTTCCAATACAAAAATGTGTGAGTAAATGGATTTCCATAATGAGGAAAGGTCAAGGAAAGTAGAGGAACATGTGGTTAGTTGTCATTAAATGATAAAATGAAAATATGAATTGTTCTTCAACTCCTAAATATTTTATTTATGCAATTCTCGTTAGTTATATACAAAAAAAAGACATTTAAGATAGATAAAAAGAGAGCCTTAAATATTATTGACCATTTGTTTTATTCTCTTTCATTTATGCTGATTTAAATAAAAAGATGATTCTAAAGTATTTTTTTCACAGCTTTCAAAACTGTTCTATGGAGTTTTTGTCTACTGAACATTTTTTTTCAGAAAGTCGTTTCAGCAGTTGAACAATCGGTATGTTGTTAACAATACAATCCACTGAACGCACTGTACTTCTATGCCTCACAGTCTCATTTTCATTCCTGTCAAAAATTAAATTAAGCCTATAATGTCACAATGGGACAAAAAGTGATGTTGACACATATTGCGCACTCCTCTGTTTTTATTTGGTGATTCTTTTGTTTTTCCACTTTTTCGAGCACTATGTTCTAATTCCATCTTACAACACACAACACATCTTACATTGAGATGCAGCAGAGCTTGTAATGCTTGATTTTGTGACCGGGCCAGACCCTGAGCCCAATTACCTTCAGTCGAGGGGACATTTTGTGTAGATTTTGAAGTGCACTGACACTAGCATGCAGTACCTGAGGGGCGGCCTGTTTCTGAGGCTCAGCTTATGAATGTTTCACGGCAAGACAGTCAGTCTGTGTGTTTGGTCATGCCATTAAAAAAAACGTAGTGTTTGTGATCAATTATTCATGTCACATCATGCATGCAAGAGTGGGGCCTTAGCCCGGATAAGACTTTGCGCTGATGTCTGCAATGACCTGGCTGCTCTGATCTAATGAAATGTGAGGAATAGAGCAGCCAGACTTCAGAGAGTCAAAGGGAGAGATCAGATATGAGCCAAAGCACTGCAGTGTAAGCATGATTCTGATTGGCTGATAAACCTGTCAATCATGTAATGAGTCAGGAAATGAGCCAAAAGTAACCTGAGGGACAGGACTGACCTGACAGCGGCTGTCCTGCTGACAATGGGGTTGATGGGAAGGGGTCGGATTCCTGGGAAGAGGCCCTGGCTCATCATTCGAGCTCCGTTCTGGATCACTCCCTGAGGGACTGGGGAGAGAACACAGATAATGTACATTAATGCAAATGCTAACTGAAAGCATATGGGAGCACAAATATACAATGTAAACAATCCTGCTATGTATAATAGCAGACATATAAAATCCATTCAAAAGCACCACACCATGTTAAACAATTAGAAATCAGTTTAAAATGTTTAAATTCCAGTTGTTGATGCTGCAAGGATGAAATTTCCCTATAGTTTCAAATTGGTTCCAACAGGCAAGGGCTGTCTTAAATAAACAGTTTAAATCTGTTAGGCTGGCTTTTGCAACTTTGACCCCTAAATGGGAACAAACAGTGGTTGGTTCATTAGCATGTCAGACAGTGGGTCTCCTCCTATCTAAATGGGCTAAATAAACTGCTATCTTAATTTTTCTAAGAGTGAAAATATTGTCAAGTTTTCCATATTCAACCAAGAAACGTAATCACAAACCCAATGGATGATTATAGCTTTTCTGGTTTACTCATAATGATGAAAGTAACCCAGAAAAAAAGAAAACAAGAATTGTGCTTTGTTGTTTGTTTTTTTTGACAGGTCTCGAAAAGTGGTCACATGATTTTACAGGGAAGTGCTCTGTTATTTGATTGCTTGCCTTGTATATATATATATATATATACATACATACACACACACACACACACACACACACTGTATGTGCAACATATAATAATAATAATAAAACAGTAAGCAAATATATATATATATATATAAAATTGCTTACTGTTTTATCAAGAAACAATCTTCTATATATATATATATATATATATATATATATATATACACACACAAAATATTTATTTTACAAATACATATATTTATTAACAAATATATATTTTATTATTATTTATTATAAAGACCTTTTTGATGGAGGTCACACTCAGCATCCAATAAAACATTTTTGCATCCGAGAGCAGCATCCTCCTTTAATGAGGGTTAACCAGGGTTAACCACAATTTTGGCACTGCAGTCAAACAGACCTAATAGCTGCTGCCCTTCTCTCAGTCCAAGTATGAGGCAACATATAGCTCCATCTGGAAAACGAACCTGGACTCGTAGCAGATGGCAAACACACAAAAAAAGGACAAAATAACCATCCATTCAGAATTCAGCACACTGATTTGGCCATTAGGCAGGAGCATTGTTGCCTAGGCAACCGGTCCCTCTATGTATGCCATAGTTGCAGAACTCAACTAGATGACAGCAAGCTGCGGCTGCGGAGCCGAAAGGAACATCTGGGCTGGCTGGGTGCCCTCTTCACCCGCCTCTCCACCCTGAGAGAACACGCTGCCATAACAAGGTGAAGCGATGCCCTGTGACAGAGGCTGTCCCAGCTAACTGAGTGCATAATAAGAATTGACAGAGATGTGCGGCTCTCCACCAATTAGCGTGGATGGGCTAACAAACTGAATGGCTAATGATCTCGCCCCATTGTAGGTGGTTCATGTTGAGCCATCCATCCAGGCATCAGAAACAACAGCAGGACACAAAGCAAATTGTATTCACAGTGCAGCCACATCAGGAAGGAAGCCAGTGAGGCTTTTGTGCCTGGGGATGTTCCCTCTTTTATGTGGATGAGAGCTGTTAAACAAAGGCGAAAAAGTGTTAGCTGGCTCAATAGAAAAGAAATCCAGATCTGCGATGGCAATGAATGGCTTCACGTTAGCACCATTGACCGAGATTTTCTATGTGGCATTATGTGCGGATAATGCTGCATTTAACAGCAGGTAATAAATAAAGTACCACGGATGGTGACTTCCAGGAAGCTTGGCACATACGCGACAGGATGCTCACTGCGAGCTGTGCAAACATCAGCAGTGATTCAGCTGCGGTTCTGTGACGCCGATGCCCATGGGAAGGTGTCCTGGCACTCTCACAGGGGCACTGCAGAGGCAGTCAGTGCACAAATGCTATCAGACTGTTCGTTCGCTCTCTCTCTCGGCCTTCCCCTCAAGCGTATTAATGTCGGTGGCAGATGGCCCTGGAAACAGCGGCCCTCATGCACAATTCTGCATTGAAAAGTCAGTTTCTCTCTAATTCTCTCTTTAACAACTGTATTCTAACAGGGGACAGCTGAGTTGGGAATCAACATAATGTTTGTTCCCACTGAAAATCTCTTGTACATCCATTTTTATGCCTTGTGAACTTAAAACTTTGATGTATTCTACATTGTTACTCCAAATCAGGGTTATTATAGCTAACTAAAACCATAAGAAAACTTTTGATACTTGAAATAAAATAAAGTTTCAATGAATTTTTTTATTTCTGCTAGTTAACAAGGTAGCATTTGCAATTTTCATTTAGTCTAACTTTATGATCTAAAATGACTAAAACCTAAATAAATTTAATAAAAACTATATAGACATATTAAATAATAAATAATAATAATAATGACCAAAACACGTTTAACTTAAATTAAAACACAAAATATAAAAATATTAATAAAAACTATAATAACATCTCAATGCTACTAAAAATAACGCTGCTGCAAATTAAGCTGATTTTTAATAAAGATAATATTTAGAAGTTGACAAAGTTGCAAAAATGACAAAAAAGGGAGAATTAGTACAAACCAATCAAGTTTTGCATTAAATAGCAAAAACATATATTACATCTGCATAATGTCGCCTTCAGCCATTTTCTTTTTGTAAATAAAATTATTTTTAAGAGTTTTTGTTTTGTTTTTGCTGTTGAAAATCAAAAGTTAAAAAAAAGAAAGAAAAAATATACAAATATATAAAAAAATATAAAAAATAAAATAAAATAATCAATCAATAATGAAATGCTGAAATCTGTGTATGTTCATGTTTGGCTGGCAATAGTTCTTGTTCTGAAACATGCTTGCAAACGTAAATCAAAAGTTGCCTACACAACAGTCTTCAGCACCAGCCTTTGCCATATTTGCCCACCAGGGGGAGAGATTCACAACAAAGCAGATGTCTAACGGAACACTTAGTCCACTCTTTCCGTGCACTTTTCAATTCAATTCAAGTTTATTTGTATAGCGCTTTTCACAATACAAATCGTTGCAAAGCAACTTTACAGCAAATTAAGTTTCTACGATATTTAGTAGTAGCTTATCAGTGACTATGCACTTCCATATTACCTTATCAAAGTACATGGGGAAAAATAAAACATTAAAATTCATTCTACACAATAATGCACCCTTAAAGCCCCTCATCACTGAATGCTTTTATGGAACAAAAGGGAGAATAAATGAAACCTGAATTTTCTTTTTTGCGTGAACTATCCCTTTAATACATGATTTACAACTCCTTCACATGAAATTTCACAGCAGTCAATCTGTAGATGAGCCGTCCTGACAGGACTCCTCCTTGGGCAAACTACACACTCAGTAAGAAGTACCTTAAAAATGCTGCTTATACAAAGAGTTTCAGGGCGAGAGTGCTTTTGGCCATTGTTTCCTCACAATACAGCTGGGGGCTGCGTGATTCGTACATTCGGGCCTATGACATGCACCACTGCTTCTGTAGAGCGAGCGCTTCTTTTCTCACAAAAGCCAAACAGCAGGGACTCCACATCCTCTCAAGAATCAGCCTCCGCACATGAGCTCTATGGCCACTGGGCTTCCTTCTGTATAAACACCAGTGGAGGAGGAGGTGTACTGAAGGAGCTTTTGTATTCAACTGGCAAACTTCTGTATGAGCAGGTTCAAGTAAGCAAGGTCAGAGGCCATATAGAATGACCGACTAAAAGCTTGACTTGTATCTGAGTTTGAAGTAGTGAGAAAATCCTCAGCTTTATGGCTATAAAATGTACCATCAACACAATAAAGACCAATACAAAAAGAACAGTGTTTATATATATGTGTATTAGTATTTATACAGCATGATAATCTGAGATGATTTTTGATTAAAAAAAAAAAAATGTCAATCATCTTAAAAATGAAAATTCTGTCATCATTTACCATCCAAACATATATGACTTTCTTTCTTCTGTGGAACTCAAAATGAAATATTTTGAAGAATGATCACTCTGCTCTTTTAAATAATGAAAGTAAGCAAGCATGCATAAATAAATACAAATTAAAATAATAATAATAACAAAAATAATAATAAAAAACACACACACACACAATAGAAGTTCCATAAAAGTAATATGATTTATGATTTTAGCCTTTGGACTATAAAAGTCAATTTTTCTCAACAATTTTAAATAATTAAAAAACTATATATATATATAAATATACTGTATACATTAATTGTAAAATAAAAAAAGTCTGAGATTAATATTATTATTATTATCATCATTAATATTATTTTTGACTTAAATTTCAAAATTAAAGTTTAAGTAAATTCTGAAGTAATTCCTTTACATTTCATTCAATGAGTAAAAAGGAATCCAGTTTAACACCAGCAAGACTTAATGGTGACTACAGCTTTGTAGAAATGCGCCAGAGAAACAAGAATTTACATGCCTGCTCATTTAATCTAATACTGCATCCGCTGGAATCACTCCTCTGGGGTATAATGAGAGAGACACAGTGAGAAAAGAGATAAAGACAGATAAACACACAGACAGACACTGAAAGGAAGAGTAAAGGCGATGAGAGATGCAGATGACAAATTCCCTGTACTGTAAACTTGGCACCTGCTGTTGTGCAATAAAGCCCATGCATTTAGCTTAATTCTTTTCCCAGACGAACTATAGGAAGTATATTGGATTTGAGGGGATCGGTTTTCAGCTCGAATATTTGCAGTGTGATAAATGACGGCATTAGCTGGAATTAAAAGGAAGGAGAAGTCAAGTGATACACAGCTATCATGAGGCATTGAGGCAGGAATAACAGAGCAAACTGATGCCGGCGTCTTAAAGGGGTCATATGACGCGATTTCAAGTTTTTCTTTCTCTTTGGAGTGTTACAAGCTGTTTGTGCATAGATAAGATCCCTAAAAGTTGCAAAGACTAAAGTCTCAAACCCAAAGAGATATTCTATTTAAAAGTTAAGACTCGTCCACGCCCTCCTAAAACACCTCGTTTAAACACGCCCCCACTTGTCTACGTCACAGCGTGGGAAGATTTGCATAACCCCGCCCAAATGTTCAGCAAAGAAAGAAGGCGTAACTTTGATTCTTGCTGTAGTATTGTTGCTGCCGCCGCCATGTCGTGGAGACGCTGTGTGTTTCGTTGTGAAAGCCAAACTACTTTGTTTGGTCTTCCAAAAGAGGACACAATTAGAAATCAGTGGTTCATTTGTATTTACAACACTGTTCCAGAACAGTTCAACCCAAATATTCAGATGTGTGCAGCGCATTTTATGGAGGACTGTTTCCTGGGAAAGTAGCCTACAATGCCGTCTACACACAAACGCTGTTTCTATAAAGTGGGGCAGTTCCAACTTTGCAAAGACAGTCTGGCCCTTGCCTGTAAGTACGTTTTCATATTAAAAGAATTTGCCACTGACGATTCAAACGCGAGTTTTGAGCTGTGTATAGTAGCGCTTGTTGTTTGTCGTTTCTCCGATCATCACAACATGGTTTTATGTTTACGTGACGCGATATGCAACGCAACGCGTAAAAAGACAGTATAAGTCATTATAATCAGTAATTATGTCCCCACTGGATGCAACAAATGCCTCGTTTGTAATGGGTTTTATTGGTTTTGTCTCATCACACCGGGACACGGCATCACAGTATGGTAAGGGGCGTAACATTTCCGTCACACGCTTGAAGCATTCAGCCAATCACAACGCACTGGATAGCTGGCCAATCAGCATACACCTCGCTTTTCAGACCGATGAGCTTTGTAAAAATCGACGCGTTTCAGAAAGGCGGGGCATAGAGGAGCAACAATAATGTACAGTAAGTGGAAAATAATGTGTTTTTTGAACCTTAAACCGCATAAACACGTTGTATTACACCAAATTTTCACCAAAAATAATGTTCTTTTTCGCAACTTCATATGACCTCTTTAAACAATTCTCCTACACGCTACAGAGAGCACTCGGCTGTGGTGATGGATTCCAGGGTTGCTATGAGAAGTCCTTCTGCCTTTCACGGCCAAATAAAAGCCCCAATACACACTCTCAAGATGGCTAGTGCATGCATCTCATATATGAAGCCTTGAGAGACAGAAACAGAGTTCAATAGCAGATGCCTTTTTGTTCATAGAGCCACAGTGACTGCCACGCCACAGAACCGAATCCAAACAAAACGCCGTTTAAGGATATCATTTCAGGAGGAGTTGCTGTCAGTACACTGGTAGAGATGGAAGGGCCCTTTGTAGGTCACACAGTGACAAGAGACCTCCTTAGGGACTAATCTTCCGCTCGCTGCTTCACAACTATTTACCAGGCTACCATGGCAACCGAGACTGATATCCGAGTGTTCGCTTTTCGCTCAGATCCCGCCTTTCGCCCCGGTGACCAGGAGCAAGGTCAGGCCGAAAAGATAAACAACACACAGGGTCTCAACATTAAGCAACGCTCCTACTGACAGAAAGCAGACGCGAGCAAAC
>NW_015505280.1:258331-259092 GCF_001515645.1 Sinocyclocheilus grahami | reverse complement strand
CTACAGACACCCACAGAAAAGTCCCATAAATACATAAATTAATAAATAAAATAAGTAAACACTAAAAGTGTATTTTGCATGTTTTCTTTATGCTAGTCTTTTAAAAAATACGTCACGAAAGTGAAATAGCCCAAAATTTCAACATTGACCAGTGCATGACAAAAGTTTTAGCCTGTAGTGTCTTACCTTAAAACAATCACTTTTGTTATTGTGAAAAACATTTTTAATATCAGAAAAATCATTTTTCCACAATAAAGAATATTTTGTACAATGGTAAGGTCTCATGGAACTATAAAAGCCAATAAAGAACCTTTATTTTTAAGAGAGTGAACCAAGTATCTGACAGTCTTTTTCATGTTACATTGGCTACACAGTATATCGATTGCATAAATCATCAGATTTGAATCCACAAGAGCAGCCGTCCCAGTTAAGCAATGAGCCATAGTAGAGGAACATCCCTCCATCTGGGGGGAGGGGGGGATACAAATTCACAAAACCCCTGCGAAAGGTCAATTACCATTTTTATAATGATGTGGATGGGGATTTGCTTGTTTGCAGCAACATCTATGTTTAATTGCGCAGTTAATAACATGAAATGCCGTCCCAAAATACGTGTTGACAAACAGATCCCAGCCATTGGATATCAGAGTCTGAGAAGGAGAGAGAAAAAGACAGAGAGGGGCAGAAATACTTGAGAAGAGGGTTATAAACCCAGTCAGACTCCTAAAGCTAGTGTTGTTTTTGTTTCAGTGGGAAAAATC
>NW_015505280.1:203461-258268 GCF_001515645.1 Sinocyclocheilus grahami | reverse complement strand
ACTGATTTCACATGTGATTCAGAGCGTGGGTCACTGAAGGCGTTCACCTAGTGTTCTCGACGCAGCTCGAGTTCCTGAAGAGGAACTATAATACACACACACACATATCAGAACGCTTTTAAATCAGAGTGCTTTTAAAAACTACAGCAAGCTAAAAACAAAAAAACATCAAATTTTTGGGTGTTCTGTCTCTTCATTTTCATAAGATTAAAGCGACTTCTGTATCTGGAGTGGGTCACCTCAAAGGTGTCGACTCTACTGTACTGCTATAAACTAAGCTTGGAGGCATTCAATGTTCCAGTGATGAATAAACACGAAGAGCGTGTTTGTGTGGGTACCGTCACGTGGTCCGTGTTGATATGCAGAAACTGTTCTAATTCTGAGAGAAGTCAGTAATTTCCCTCAGGTGCCCGCCTCAGTGCGTAGGCCTCGGGAGTGCTCAGAGATTAAGGGCTTACAGTTGGCACATTAGCTGCTAAATGAATCCTGCTCTGTCACTGGTAACGGGGCCACCTAGCTGTCAGATACATTTCACTATAGTCCTACTCCACCCCTTGCCTAAATATACCCTTCAACACACTAATGTACACAAATGCTTAACTACAGTAGCTTATCTTACTTACTATGAAATATTATTTATTTTGTTTTGACCTTTATGCTCCCTTATTGACACGGATAGTGAAAAGAGGGCATTAAATGCAAGGTAAAAGAAGTGAGAATGGAATCAGAAAAATATAAATATTTATATTTGCCTGGCTTCAAGGTTTATATTCTAATATAAATGATAAAAAAAATTACTTCAAACATGGTTCAGCAATATAGTAGTCAATAATAATAAAAAAGCCAATAAAAAAAGAAATGTTGTATTTTTTATAAGTAACTTCTACACATCTAAAATAAAAATACATATTTTAGATGTATAAATATACAGTGGGTACGGAAAGTATTCAGACCCCCTTACATTTTTCACTCTTTGTTATATTGCAGCCATTTGCTAAAATCATTTCAGTTAATTTTTTTCCTCATTAATGTACACACAGCACCCCATATTGACAGAAAAACACAGAATTGTTGACATTTTTGCAGATTTATTAAAAAAGAAAAACTGAAATATCACATGGTCCTAAGTATTCAGACCCTTTGCTCAGTATTTAGTAGAAGCACCCTTTTGATCTAATACAGCCATGAGTCTTTTTGGGAAAGAGGCAACAAGTTTTTCACACCTGGATTTAGGGATCCTCTGCCATTCCTCCTTGCAGAGCCTCTCCAGTTCTGGCAGGTTGGATGGTAAACGTTGGTGGACAGCAATTTTTAGGTCTCTCCAGAGATGCTCAATTGGGTTTAAGTCAGGGCTCTGGCTGGGCCATTCAAGAACAGTCACAGAGTTGTTGTGAAGCCACTCCTTCGTTATTTTAGCTGTGTGCTTAGGGTCATTGTCTTGTTGGAAGATAAACCTTCGGCCCAGTCTGAGGTCCTGAGCACTCTGGAGAAAGTTTTCGTCCAGGATATCCCTGTACTTGGCCGCATTCATCTTTCCCTCAATTCCAACCAGTCGTCCTGTCCCTGCAGCTGAAAAACACCCCCACAGCATGATGCTGCCACCACCATGCTTCACTGTTGGGACAGGTGATGAGCAGTGCCTGGTTTTCTCCACACATACCGCTTAGAATTAAGGCCAAAAAGTTCTATCTGGGTCTCATCAGACCAGAGAATCTTATTCAGGTGTTTTTTAGCAAACTCCATGCAGGCTTTCATGTGTCTTGCACTGAGGAGAGGCTTCCGTCGGGCCACTCTGCCATAAAGCCCCGACTGGTGGAGGGCTGCAGTGATGGTTGACTTTCTACAACTTTCTCCCATCTCCCAACTGCATCTCTGGAGCTCAGCCACAGTGATCTTTGGGTTCTTCTTTACCTCTCTCACCAAGGCTCTTCCCCCCCGATAGCTCAGTTTGGCCGGACGGCCAGCTCTAGGAAGGGTTCTGGTCATCCCAAACGTCTTCCATTTAAGGAATGGAGGCCACTGTGCTCTTGGGAACCTTAAGTGCAGCAGAAATTTTTTGTAACCTTGGCCAGATCTGTGCCTTGCCACAATTCTGTCTCTGAGCTCTTCAGGCAGTTCCTTTGACCTCATGATTCTCATTTGCTCTGACATGCACTGTGAGCTGTAAGGTCTTATATAGACAGGTGTGTGGCTTTCCAAATCAAGTCCAATCAGTATAATCAAACACAGCTAGACTCAAATGAAGGTGTAGAACCATCTCAAGGATGATCAGAAGAAATAGACAGCACCTGAGTTAAATATATGAGGGTCACAGCAAAGGGTCTGAATACTTAGGACCACGTGATATTTCAGTTTTTCTTTTTTAATAAATCTGCAAAAATGTCAACAATTCTGTGTTTTTCTGTCAATATGGGGTGCTGTGTGTACATTAATGAGGAAAAAAAATTAACTTAAATGATTTTAGCAAATGGCTACAATATAACAAAGAGTGAAAAATTTAAGGGGGTCTGAATACTTTCCGTACCCACTGTATAAAACTGAAACAGCAAACTTGCAATTGCTCTGTTTTGCCCTATGGATTAAGACAAACAAAATTAAGGAAGAGTGGACAACATTAGCTTTTACCAATGCCCTTTTCTAATGTTTAGATTGTGGCAACATTCATTTTGTTTGAACAGATGATGACAATGAGTTAGAGCCATTTGTTCATATGTGACCCTGGACCACAAAACCAGTCATAAGTAGCACAGGCATATTTGTAGCAATAGCCAAAAATACACTGTATGGGTCAATGGACAATCCTCTCCCTCACATCTTTAAAAGGGTAGTGCACCCACTCACAATGATATGTACTCACTCACATGTCATTCTGAATCCCTTCCAATGCTCTTGCTTCCACAGATGACAAAAGGAGATGTTTAGCAGGCTCAAGCTGCTTTTTTTATTTAAAATGAAAAAGTGAAGAGTGATCAGAGGCTATCAAGCTCCAACAATGACAAAAAATTTAAATTGTTAGTATTTAAATTAAAATCTTAAAAGATTTTATTTTGAATTTTGCCCATTTTAATTTTATACATGTAACATTAATCAAAATATTATTTGCTATTATTTTTGGCAAAATATTAATATTTCATATTCAATATTATAAATTGGTGAATTTTGATTATGAATTGTCACAGAGCTAATACTACTGTCTGGCAAGAAAAATGTTAAATTGATTTTACATTTCAAAATCTGAAATTCTTCTTCATCTGAAAACTGATAGAAGAAGCTTTATAATTGTATAATATATTTACTCTAAAAAAAACCATGAGCCTTTATTGTGCACAAAGTGTATGGACTAATTTAAAAGAACAGTTCACCCAGAAATTACATTTTTTTTACTCACCCTCAGGCCATCCGAGATGTAGAGGAGAACAGATTAGAAGAAATTTAGCCTTACATCACTTACTTACTAATGAAGAAAGCAATATCATGGATAGACGACTCATATTTTAGCCTGAAGCAATGATTTGAAGTTAAAAACACCCTGATGGATTTGTTTATTACAAAGACAGCTTTTCTCTTCACAAAACATTAATTGATGGACTGGAGTAGAGTGGATTATTGTGATGTTTTTATCAGCTGTTTGGACTCTCATTCTGACGGCACCCATTCACTGCAGAGAATCCATTGGTAAGCAAGTGATGTAATGCAAAATCTTGAATCTCTACATCTTGGATGGCCTGTGTGTGAGTAAATGTTCAGCAAATTTTCATTTCTGAGTGAATTATTCCTTTAATTTTACTTTTTGTCACCTTTGGAGCTTGACAGCTCTGGATTACAATTCACCTTTTGTATTCTACAGAAGAAAGTAAGTCATACAGATTTGAAGCAACATATAGGTGTGTGTAAATGATGCCAGAAGTTTCATTTTTGGGTGAACTTTCCCATTAAAACTTGTTTTACAAATGCTCACAATGCAATGCGAGAAAATAAAGAGCCGTCAGGCACAGACCTTCCCTCCTGTTTTTTATTTTTGGCTTTGCACTGTAAAATGGCCCAGTGTGTTGAGTCGAGGAGGATAAATAATTAAACTGCTCTTTAAGATGTCTTAGTGAGTTCTTCAGCACCATGCACTCTATGTAAGATCGCTTCCTGTCGTTCCCTTGGCCGGGGCTTGCTGTCGCCATGGCAACCGCTCACATTTTACACACTTGAGAACAGTATATCATGCAACGGCTGAGGCTAAAACAGGAAATAGCAGTCTGTGCTTGATCGTGGCTTTCAGAGGCGTGTTTACAGCCAGTAATAGAAACCAGACGCATGATGGCGACTATAAACGTGGACGCTAACATACACATATTATAATGCGCAGCCCCTGACTTCAGAGTGTATTTATAGAAGTTTCTGTGAGGAAGAAGAGAAATCAGGACGCACTTTATATAACAGGGACAAACACATTGCTGTAAATGACTTGTAGAGTCAGACAAGTTCTCAGGTCAGCAGATCGTGCGGTTTACTGTATGACCTTCACGCTTAAATCCACTTCCCACTGACCTCAGAGCCCCCGTGAGCAGTCAGAGAGAGCACTAGAGTTACGAGGTGAACCCGAGGGACGTGTCCAGATAAGACCTTGAAGCCAGGGATGGTTTATTTGTTTTGGCATTTTCAGTAAAGCGGACATAAAACAGAGCAAGACATTTTTTGAAGGGCACGTCAATGTAGCAGCACAAAGCGCTATACGTGTTGCATCTCTTATAATGCACACGGAACATTCGCACAAATCTTTTCAGGCGCACCACCGTAAAAGAGCCACTAAACCACGGTGTAGGGTTGAAAATCAACAAAGACTTTTACTTTCCTGTCCCAAACCTGTCTTCCATAACAAAAGGGCCCTTTGGAATTCATGAGGACACAAAGGTGCTGATAGTGATCAAGGCTATAGGCCAAGATGTGTATACATTGGGGTTGTGCTGATTGTCACACTTTTAGTACAGTGGGAAAGCTGCAATCTGCTGATTAGTCAGTTTGAATAACTTAAAGCTTGATTGACAGGTGATCTGACCAATCATAATGCCGAGTCAGCGGCAGGAGAGTAGATTAACGTCGGTGGACTTGAACTCGAAAAATGGTGTGTATTGACGTCTTTCCGCGGTTGAAATAAAATACCTTCTGGTGTTCATTCATGTTTATTTTGTGCTTTAAGTAAATATGAAAAGATGATCGGTCCTCTTTGCTCCGCAATGTATTTTTCCCTGTGTGAGAACATGATGTGTGGTGTGAGAGCGGCATGGCTTGTCGGACGTAGCTACAGTAACTAAGGGGGGCGGGTCTTTGCGAAGGGTCAGTTGCTCGCTCTCTTTTTTTCACTGGTGCTGTCTTTTCTCTGGCTCTCTTCTCGGGTCTCTGCACTCTCTCTCTCTCTCTCTCATGTAACATTCTACATTCATGCTGTGTACAATTAACTGTATGTGTTTTTTCATCCTTCATCTATTTTGTAACCAATTCGAGTGTAACCATAATGAAATACTGTTATTAAACCATTACAATTATATATACTACTATTCAAAAGTTTGGGATCAGTACATTTTTAAATGTTTTTTAAAGAAGTATCTAATGCTCATAAAGGCTGCATTTATTTGATTGAAAATACAATAAAAACAGTAATATTGTGAAATATTATTACAATTTAAGCTAATGGTTTTCTATTTTCCTGTGATGACAAAGCTGAATTTTCATCAGCCATTTCTCCAGTCTTCAGTGTCACGTGATCATTCAGAAATCATTCTAATATTCTGATTTATTAACAATGTTGGAAATAGTTGTGCTGCTTAATTTCTTTTTTTTTTTTTTTTTTTTTACATAACTTGAATTGACACTCTGTGATACTCTTTTCACTGTATTTTTAAAATCAAATAAAAGTAGCCTCGATGATCAGAAAAGACTTGCTACCAATTGCAATACAAAATAGTCACACAACAGCAACACTCACTCACATATTTTGCTATTCTAACTAAGCTTTATTTCCATTGTTGGTATAAGTAGCAGTGGGTGGTAATAGACAAGAAATGTACACTTTTATACCATCAAGCTTATAACGTTTCTTTAGTCATTCTGCAATCCTACAGCCTGAACCACTGTAGTGAAAGCACCCTTACAGCGGGACGGTAGAGCGGTAGGACGGTGAATGTTAAGTGCGGACAGCTTTATAATTGCAGCTTTCAATAAACTTTACACATTCCACAGAGCAATTAGCATGAGCCATGCCACTTGACGATTTCAATTTGCTCAGTAAAACGCAACACCCACGAACCTCCGTCTGAGAGACGGGCAAGAAAACAATGCAGTGAACAGACGCTCTGCCATCAGTCTCAGAGATGAGTGCTCTGTGACTCTGGAAGACCAAAAGACTTTTTCCTGATTAATGTTTCTAGTTCTGTCCTATCTGCTTTCTGTCTGTCTCCCTGGTATTTTTCTCTTTCCCAAATAGGAAGATTGAATTGACGAGGAGAAATGGATTTGGAGGAGATGACCCACACATAATTAGTGCTGCTTGCTAAGGTAAACATCACTATTATTATTGTTCAGTCATAATAATTTTTCCAAACCCCTAACACTAAGTTTTAAGCTTCATCCTGAACTGTTTTAGTCAGGAATGAAACCTCAGATTGTGCAGCTTGTTGAGGAGGGAAGCACTACTATTTTTGTTGCTGAAGTAATAGTCAAACAGCTTAGCAACTACTCCAAACAGGTTAGCATCCGCCAAAACACCACAGCAATCGCATAACAATATGCTAAAAACCACTCCAAACAACTTAGCAACCACATAACAATGCCAAAGCAACCACCCAAAACACCACAGAAACCAACCAGGATACCTCTGACACCACTTAGCAATAGAGATCGACCGATATATCGATTTACCAATATTTTTCCCAATATTTAAGCATTTTACAATAATCGGATATCGGTTTTGTAATACCGGATTCACGATAAACGCAAATGTTTTGAGAATTGCACGCAGGATCGCAATTGCACCACGGCGTCTGAGGGGAGAGGTAGCAACCTCCTAATACCCTAGCAACCAAACAAAAACTGCTGTATTCTGCTGCAGTACATTAATGAGCTCAACATATTGAGCTAGTTTTAGAATAGTGAAAATGTCCTGGATGAGGCATTCAAGGCATTTTTAAGCATTTTTTTCTTTCACTCAACACAATCTAATCCACCCTCTTTCTTTCTCTCTTTCTCTCTGTCACTTCATTTGAGATTTATTCTTATTTCAGCTGAGTCATACAGACACAAAGTGGGAGTGGGAGAAGGAGATGGAGGAAATTATGGGATGGAAAGAGGGAAAGATGGAGAGATAGACAGACCTCAGGTAAAATACAAAAAAAAAAAAATCTGACCCAGAGGCAGTCAGTGTCTATTCAGAGTCAATATATTCTCTATATACAATGAGCTCCAAAAATCTGAGATCACTGGACAAAAATGTTTTTCATAAATGACTGTCGTATCATTCTAAAATTGTCCTTGCACTCATCCTCTGTGAAATGGTGCGGGACATATGCACCACCAGTCCTTGTTTCGGACTTTCATCTACAGATGCCTTGTTTTAGGAATGGGAGGCAACATTTTACTGCTTGATAAATATAGGCAGTACAGCACAAAGATTATTGTGCTCATCATCTCCTAATTAGGATCTTAAATAGATAAACATAAATTCGGCTTTGCATGTCAAATTAAAATTTCTTATTTTACGTTAACATGTTGAAATACTTCTAAAATATTTTCAGGTTTGAATCAAATTTTGGATTCCCAGATTTTAATGCAAAACCCACTGTATATTTACATTTATACAGTATGTTTTATGTTGGCTGGGAACTTGCAAAATGATGAGACAAGGGTTCCCCAGTCATTTCTCCCTGATGTTGGAAGGCAAGTAGCTTTTAGAATGGACCCCCCATCGTTTGCCGGGGTGGCATCAGAGGCAGAGATGAATACATTTCAATGTGACTTCTTAGTCACTCATCTGACTCATGTAGGTTCAAAGCAGGCGCTGTAGTAGAGAATGAAAGAATGTCTGAAATGAAAATTTACGCATCCACCTCTAGAGAAGACAGGTAATGTCACCGGCATGACAACACGGCGCTCTATTGTGCTCTCTTTGCACCCCTTCTCTCTATGTTTCTCTCTTTCTTTCAGCTAATTCAAAGAGAGGAAGAAATGTAGAACAATTATGACACAGCAGCTATTTATCAACGGTGAAATCTTAGGAATGACAGGTGAACTGAACACAAGGAACATTTTCAGCCTGATCCCCTGAAGCAAAGCCTCCAGCCAACAGAAACTCTACCACAATCATTCATTACTGCTTATTACATGAAGAAAACACATTCATGGGGGCTTACATGCTTACAATGCTGTTCAGTTGCTTTGTCACAATCTGTATTGTTAAAAGCGCTATATAAATAAAGGTGACTTGACTTGACTTGACTTACAGTAGAAAACATTCATGTTTTCTACTGTAAGCATGTATTTCTGTAGAAATTTTAAAAAGTAGCCATGTGTTCTGATAAAACATTGTTTTGCGAGTTAACATGTTGGCAAAGTCAAGCTACATTTGCATTATCTAGGTCTGTTAGCCCACAAAATGCATTTAGGTTACATTGTAGAAATATTGTTGTTTGACGTAGGCAGACATGTCTTAAATTAATGTTCTGGGCTCTGGGCTCAATTGACAGGATTTGTTGCGTAATGATGATTTCCACAAAAAATGTATCTTCACTTGTCCCTCCTTTTCTTAAAAAAATATATATATTTAAATATATATATATATCAGCAATTTATTTAATCAAAACAAACAGTGAAAACAGTAAATCTTATAAAATCTTGTAACACTTGTAATAACAAAAATCTTGTTATAAAAGATGATGCTGTATTGGCTAAGACACAAGATACCAGAGTAGAACTCTCTTCATGTTTAGTTTTTTTTTTTTGAGTAAAGAAAATGCAGCACTTATTATTATTATTATTATTATTATTATAGGCAAAAAAAAGTAAAGAAAAAAATAATGTTATTAGCCGGTAGGAATGCACTGATACCACTTTTTCCAGTACTCGCCCGATAACGATACTTTTATTTATTTTAGTTACTTGCCGATACCGAGTACCGATACCGATATTTTTATTACATTTGTAAATTTTTTAAATATTGGGTACAGAAACCAAAAGGGTATGTTAGTTGGTTAACTTCATTTATCAAATAGATACAGTCAAACCAAAATGTATTCAGACACCTTCAACATTTCTCACATTATCACAGTTTATTCGCTATAGTTTAGAAAATGATAATAAAATATGACAATAAATTCATCTTGATAATGTTAGATCATTTTGATAGAAAGGTATGTAATAGATTACAATCAACCAAAATAATTCAGACAGCTGTTAGTATGACAGTATTTACACAACTATGATTACTTTGTCGGGCAACCTTTAGCCTTAATGACAGCCTGTAGTCTCCTGGGCATGCTGTCACCCAGCTTCATGCAAACCTGAACTTCAGTTTTTTTCCCAGACCTGGTCTGAATAATTTTTGGACCCACATTTGTATCAATTTTACTGGTAGTCCACTGTATGAAGAATTTTTGGGTATAATTTGTCCCAGTTTACTTTATTTTGCTATCCTCACTTACATAAATGAACTATAGTGTCCTAATAAAAATATCAAAAATTATATCTGCTCTCTGAATTATTTTTGGTGTCACTGTATATCCTTCGGTTATTGTCACACTTAATTATGCCATTAAAATGTATTTTACAAGTTTTTGTTACTTTTACTGTTCATTTGTTTTGCTCTATGGTACATCATCTTTAATTTAATAGCATTAGAGCTGCTCCATTGCAGCGGCTTAGTACTGTAATCACGCGCTTTGCTGTAATAATGCAGGGAACCACTCCTTATAAATCTCCTAACTGTGATATTTTCAGAAATAGAAGTTGCGTTTTTTCATCTGAAATGTGCTGCGATTTATATTCCAAAGCCACTCATATAATGCAGAAACACTCAAGCAAGCAAGACACGCGTAACGCGTGCAGGTATTTGTACTGATGCAGAATAGTACAGCCTAGCGCATTTCACACAGGCTGCTAGTTTCACTTTCGCCCAGAAAGTCGTGTATGCCTAAGGTTGAAAATAAATGATGTTTATAGTGAATGCCCCTATGAATGGTTTTATTTTTACGATTTCGTTTGAATCCAAATGATGCGTGTGCTAAGTGAGTGAACATCAAAGATCACACAACAGAAGTGCGCACGTCTCTCTCTCTTTCTCTCTCTCTCTCTCTCTCTCTCTCTCTACCGTTAAGTAACTTGTGCATTGTTTTACTAACTTGTTTTTGACATATCCGACCGAACTACAAACTTTCCAGTGATGTCTGTGAGAAAGATATATTCACTCGACAAGCTCGCGCATCTGCATACATATACTTCGTAGTAGACATCTTTAACTCCTTTCTGCTGTCTGTTGTTCTGTTGTTGGTGTTTCTTTGTTTGAACATGGCGCTTATCACATGTTGTGTGGTATCGGCATTTGGTATCGGGGCATTTTAACGAGTACGAGTACGAGTACAGGAGACCAGTATCGGTATCGGTGCATCCCTATTAACCGGTATTTTTTCTACTCAAACCGGTTTTGGGACGGTAATAAATATTGATTCTGCTCGGAGTGAACTGATTGATTTTTTTTTTTTCGTTTTTAAGCATTGGTTGAAATGCTAAAAAAATTTTGTAATAATTATTAAAAAATTTCAATTGAGCTTAACTTGTATTGAACGTGGATTATTCCTTTAAAGTGCATATGGTTGTGATGTCACATTTATTAAATTAGATTACCGATAACCCTAATAACATTGCATTAAGTGAACACTAAGCAAGGATGAAAGGATGGAAAGTGCACAAACACACACACTGACATGAAAGTACATACACACATTCTCATACACATACTAGATATGACTACATATTCAAAACACGGCTCAGTTTTGTCACATCCATTTTGATACAACTCTTGTAGAACAAAGAGGAGATAAAAGAGGAAACGTGCAAGACAGCAAGGCAGGCAGGAGACAGCGTTCTCGTTCCAGCGCATACTTGCAGACGTTGAGAATAATAAGGTCTGAAAAGCATTAGTGAAAGAGTTCCACAGCTCCGTCCAATCCTGACAGCCTTTCTTCTCAGCAAGCGAATGACTTAGCTCGTGAATTTCAAACTGTTGCGGCTGGGAAAAACTGAGAGATGTGTCTCGCTGTAATTCATCAGAACTCAAAAACAAAAGTTAGTTTTAACGTGTCGCTTACATGATGAATACAGTCGACTTGTGGGAAGAGAGTTTTAGGAATTTTGGTTTGTGCACTTTTAAGGTGTGAATTTTTTCTGCATTTCTTTGCCACTTTCAAACTGTGGACGTGACCAATACGTATGCACTTCCAATGCATATGTCACAGCATATCAAGGATGTTTTGTGTCCTAATCCTATTGGTCTGGAATGATTTAATGCAAACATGAAGTGAAATTTACTATAACAACCCATAGATCACACTGAGTCACAGAGAGGGGAAAAGTGCACTCCGGGTAACTGGGACATCTACTCAACAAGACTTCCTTCCTCTTTATTGTTACTGTCATGCCTCATAAAAATACTGACCTCTTCATAGTAAATATGTGCACCTCAATGAGCAAATCATGCAACTTGAAGTAACCCCTCAGTGACCTCCCAGAACAACCTGGAAACGATAGCAACCACCTAGCAGCCACACAAAACACCCTAGAAACACCATAGCAAACACCCTAGCATTATGAGGCATTTTCACAAATATGTAAAAAGTTATAAATCGCTGAGCCTCCTTTCACCAATTTAGCAACAGAAGCAGAGTTTTTGTTCTACAGCATTTCTAAACACAGCCACAGCTTTCTACAGGCTTTGAACTTCAGAGGCGCTACTCAACATGAAGAGGCTGGAAAAAAACAGGAAAGCGCAAAAGAGAGGAAAGAGGGGGGTTTATTTGGATAGTTTTTCATGGAGTGTCAAAAGGACTTCCACAATCACCAAATCAATCCCGACCTACTGGTAACTGGGCGAGAGGTGAGAGGTGCTTAGCTGTGAGAGAGTGTGAGAAAATAACAGGGAGAGAGAGAGAGAGAGAGAGAAAGAAAGTAAGAAAGCGGGAGAGAGAGAGAGAGCAATGATCAGTTTTGCAGTGAAACTGAAGGAGTAAATCTCACTGGTAATCCCTTATTAAATAGTTCTTAGAACTTCTTGGTCTTTGTGTGGTTCTGTGCTTGTCTTTTCCATCAGTAAAAAGTCTGTTAAAGGGCACCTATTATGCAAAATCCACTTTTACAAGGTGTTTGGACAGAAATGTGTGTTGGAATTGTGTGTACACAGCCATCTTAGAATGATAAAAAATCCATCCAGTCTTTTTTTTAATCTTCATAAAACCAAACCAGGCTCAAAAAACGAGCGGTTTGAATCCTGTCCGCAATATGACGTCATATTGCGGTAGCCCCGCCCACCGCTATTGACTGAAGGGCACGTATTACCATATCCTCAGCTCTCAGTGTGTTGTGCCATGTCCGGCATTCTGTCTGCGTTCGATCGGCTGTGTCGCATCCATCGCTACAAAGTGGCTGTGAAAAACTATACAAGTGCATAAATGATTCAAACCACCATTCCGAGACATTCTGGTTGATTCGCATTACTGTTTCTTCTGCTGTAGTCTCTCCTTGTTCTGGGTCTGAGTCCGGTTCGTACATATACGGCTGATTACCGGTCCTTGCTTCTCCTTTCTGTTTATTGCCATACGCAAAGCTGAGACGTCTAGGCTCCACCCCCTTCTGGAGTCGGGTGGGAAGTTGCAGCTCATTTTCATGTAAGGGAACACAGCCCTGAAACAGCACATTTTAGACCCGCCCCAAACTGACACTTTTCAACACATTATACAATAAACGATCTGTATGGTATTTTGAGCTGAAACTTCACATGCACATTCTGGAGAGCCATAAGATTAATATTACATCTTGTAAAAAAGGGCATAATAGGTGCCCTTTAAAATCCAATAAGAGGGCTGGATATGGACCACTTGTCACTGTGCTAATACACACCACCGTTGTGCAGGATACACATTTTACACAATGTACCACAAGCTTTTACTATAACAAGATCTCAGGACAGAATAATGCTAAATTAACTAAAGAGAGGAGCATTTTGCTAAATGTGCACCATATAACATATCCATTATCATTTTTTCTTTTCTTTTTACTGTTCTTCAGTATTTAATTTGTTTGAATAAATCCGTCAAGTTCTTGTGACAACCACTATTTAAATGTTTATATTTCAAAAAACAAATTGCAGTAGAAATAGGCTATAATTATGCAATTTAAAGTTGAAAAAGATTATAACTTTAATATTACAAAAACTTTACTGAGTATATTTTAAGTGTTTGTATACAAATCAGCAAATTTCAGCCTTCCATATTATTGACTCTCAGGTATATTTTACAGCATTACTTGAGAGATTTTTTTTCCTTGAGAACATCCAAAATAATCGATATTGAATCGAAATCAGAATCGAATCGCAAGCTTGTGAAGGATAATCAAAACAAATTTTGAAATCTGTGTCAAAGCCCAGTCCTATTGTAAAATATTAAATTGTAATAAATTAAAAATAACTTGATTCTTAAATCCCATTACCTTCTTGCATAACAAATCAATATTTCTTGTATGTGTATTTATTTATTTGCCTAAGTAGTCTTGTTTTATCAAACTTCCTATCTTAGGATACAATCAATTCCTGATGGTCCTGCATGGAATATCCTGTTTCACCCAGAAATACATCAAATTATGGACTTAAAATGGGATGCAAAAGGAAATTCCAGCTGACTTTACCGACTAGGCTACACACGCTATAATTATGCAATTTAAAGTTGAAAAAGATTATAACTTTAATATTACAAAAACTTTACTGAGTATATTTTAAGTGTTTGTATACAAATCAGCAAATTTCAGCCTTCCATATTATTGACTCTCAGGTATATTTTACAGCATTACTTGAGAGATTTTTTTTCCTTGAGAACATCCAAAATAATCGATACTGAATCGAAATCAGAATCGAATCGCAAGCTTGTGAAGGATAATCACAACAAATTTTGAAATCTGTGTCAAAGCCCAGTCCTATTGTAAAATATTAAATTGTAATAAATTAAAAATAACTTGATTCTTAATTCCCATTACCTTCTTGCATAACAAATCAATATTTCTTGTATGTGTATTTATTTATTTGCCTAAGTAGTCTTGTTTTATCAAACTTCCTATCTTAGGATACAATCAATTCCTGATGGTCCTGCATGGAATATCCTGTTTCACCCAGAAATACATCAAATTATGGACTTAAAATGGGATGCAAAAGGAAATTCCAGCTGACTTTACCGACTAGGCTGCCACCTATCTGTGTTCACACTCGCTCACAATTTATGACAAGTTATGAAGTTTCTAGTAGACTTCAAAGAAGACTAAATGTCCTCTGGGCTGCCATGACTGACAATGTGTCAGTGATCGACCTGTCACTAATACAAGCCATAGTCAAAAGACCTGCAGCTAGTCCGTCTACTAGTGACTTCACTGCAAATCTTCATCTCAGAGTATAAGAACACAAAAAACGAAATATTTTAGACTCGTTGTACTTTAGAGTGATAAGACGAAGTTGCAAATGATATCTGAGGATGCAAGTCAATCATGTTCCGTATAAATACTAAACAGCTCATTTGCCTGTCACTCTCTCAAACATCATCTCCACACACAGACTGGAGTGTCATTCCCAAGATCCTCGGAGAAATAATCCAGTGCTCTGTGCCATTTCAACTATTTAGTGAGACACCAGTGCTAGCAGACAAACTGAGAGCAATTCATTCCAATGCTCATACAGCACACGGTCAGCTTTTGTTCGAAAAACAAGAAGCAAAATCTTCTTGAAAAGTGTTATCTCTGAAATTAAGCCTGCTTGCGCTTTCTTCTCCTGCCTTTGAACCCATTTCACATCCATCTTTTTCATAAAAAGTATTATTTAGTCTTAATAACTTATTTCCCTTTTAAAAGCGTCCTCTAAAACTGCTAATTATATCAAGCTGGCATCTTAGATCTAATTGATGTTTCAATAGCTATGCAACAACCAGGGCCTTGACAAGCAGAAGAAAACTTCACTTTAATGTTTAATGGCATATCTGAGAAAGAAGGATGGTGCAGGGCGCAGTACGTGCAAACTGAACATGCGTTAGTGTGCGCTAGCACTTCTGAGCTCAGCAGATGTCCCTCCTATAAATGTGGCAGCCGTTGCAGGTATATCGCTGTCGCCTCCCCATGCATCAGATAATGTCACAGCCACAAAAGAGTTTACAAAACACAGCTAACTGCCAATTATTTTGAGCAAGTTGCTGCCTGCACCGCACCTCTATGCACTGCTCAAAAGCCACTCTTCGAGAGGGTGTGTTGAGATTTTTTTCTGTCATATAAGCGTGTTTAAGAGGGTGATGATATATAACCGACTATATATAACTAGGCACTCATTCGCATTCATCAGATACTCATTATGGTGCAGGGGTTTATGTAACTAAACACAAAAAAAGCAAGGTAATGATCAGGCTGTGAGTGAGCAACTAGAGTTGCTCTGCTGTGTTGCTGTAGGAGGTGGATGTCTGCTGGGCTTTGGACTGCCGTGAGTGTCACACTTGCACCTTGGTTGGGAAACATATTTATAATAACATCTCTCGCACCGCACTTCCATTAGTGTGCCGCTTTAAATGCCACCAGGTTAATTAAATCTCTGATTACTGTGATTCACACGCGTGAGTCTCATAAAAAAAAATACATGTGGAGGGATCCAGCACATACTAAGGATGTGGAATTTTTCAGGACAAGAATATCAAGTATATCAGGACGATGGACCATGAGCTGTGAAACAAACCAAGCCATCGGTCAATGTCTTTAGAGTTTGTCGAGAATTCATTTCCAGTCAAATTAAATATAGATCACATCTTAGGTGCACTGAATGCAAATTCATTTAGGTGTCTAAAGAACCACTTCCGGGCATGTCAATAAGTCAACCACTTGTATCATTGGGCCACAGTAGGTATTGGTCTTATACTGGATAAAACTGTTAAGAGGTGGATTGGTTCAATAGCGTAAACTGCGACCAAACTGTGATTTGCGCTCATGAACCAACCATGTGATTCTGATTTTGCATAACTCCCTGTCCTCTGCCCACCATCTCTATCAATAAAAAGCAGCAAAATTCACATGCAACAAATAGGAAGTCTATTATCTTTAAAACATTACTTACTGCTACTTTGCATTGACTAAATAAACTAAAAACGTTGTAACTGTTATCATTAACATTTACTCTCCAAGTGCTGGGACCAAGATACCGAGGAAAAGTGCACAACAGCCCATCCAGTCCTCTGCCTGCTGAGGCTAATGAGTGTAATAAGGCATTTCATTGCAGCCATTATTAAAATAAGCAAGGAAACAGCCACGAGGTCTAGTTTTAAAAGGTTTGCTATCGTAGATTTAACTTTAAAAGGGTTCTGTGTACAAAATGCGTTTTTTGGCATGCAACAAGCATTAACCCTGTATGGTACACATTATTGTCTAATTGTGGAATATTTTATAGACTACTTCATAGACTACCATTCAAGATCTTTTATTATTTTTTAAAGAAATTAATTATTTTACTCAGCAAGGATGCATTAAATTGATCAAAAGTGACTGTAAATAGATTTGTATTGAAACAAAATATTTTTATTTCAAACAAATGTGTTTTTGTTTTTGTAATTTTTTTTACTTTCTATCAATAAAAGAACCCTGGAAAACAGTATTATAGCTTCTTAAAAAAAAAAGAGTAGCGTATTTTGTCATAAAATACCATTACTTCAAATTAAGCAAATCCAAGAAATTGTAAAGTTGCCATATGAAAGAAAAGAAAAAAAAAACTTAATTTAATTAATTGAGTATTTATATATGTGGAGCTCTCACATACTAAAACAGCATATTATCTGTTACTTTAAACATTTTCATTTTATTTCCAATATATTACATTATATCCTTTTCTGTAAAAAGAGAGTAAATGAAAATAATGTGTTGCAATATGGATGCACCAGACCATACAAAGTTTTGGCCAGGACATTAACAACCATCAGTCAATCTTTTGTTTCATTTTATCCATTTAGCTTTCTTTGAATACTTCACACTTCAACAAGAGAGTAGCGTATTTTGTCATAAAATACCATTACTTCAAATTAAGCAAATCCAAGAAATTGTAAAGTTGCCATATGAAAGAAAAGAAAAAAAAACTTAATTTAATTAATTGAGTATTTATATATGTGGAGCTCTCACATACTAAAACAGCATATTATCTGTTACTTTAAACATTTTCATTTTATTTCCAATATATTACATTATATCCTTTTCTGTAAAAAGAGAGTAAATGAAAATAATGTGTTGCAATATGGATGCACCAGACCATACAAAGTTTTGGCCAGGACATTAACAACCATCAGTCAATCTTTTGTTTCATTTTATCCATTTAGCTTTCTTTGAATACTTCACACTTCAACAAGTTTGTTCAACAGTAGGGAAAAGGATTTGCACGTCAGAACTGAAAAAGAAAAAATTCTCAGGATTACAGAATGAGACAGAGAGAGGCAACAACTAAAAGGCTGGCAGGATCCAAAGACCACATTGAAAAGACGTGAGGAAAAACAGTCTCAGATTTGAAGCAGCTCTTTTTAAACCAGGGCAAACAAATCAAATAAACACCCACCCAGCTAATTCCTTTAGGAGCTAGCCAGATACATGAATATGAGCCTTTTGTTGAAGGAAAGGCTCATCTAAAGAGCGTGCAAATAAACCAAGATCCCTTGTAGTAGAACTGATGCGGGTAAAAATGAATAAAGAGCACTTGTCAGTGGAACCGACAACACATTAAGGACAAAATGGTTCAAAGCATGTAAATACGGTAAGACACGTCACTCTACCTTGTAGCAGGACTCCCTTGTTTTTTCTGTAAAAGGGACTTCCTGGCCAAATTGGAGGACTGGACATACTGTAAAGAAAACACAGTGGAGAGAATGATGAGAAAGTGACACAAACAGATGATGTACAACTGACAGATGGACTGCAATCCTGAAAAACAGAGAGTGAAATGGCATGAAAGATATTTTAAGAGATAAACAGTGCCAAGAGACAGAAAGCGAGAGTGAGACAGAGTGCATGTACACATATTCACAAAGAAATACCATGGTGAGTGTAGCTCCTGCCAGTTTTTATGTCGATACTGTAAAATCATAAATTAATACAGGATCACAGTTCAAGTTATGAGATCCTGTTATCACAATTTTACATTTATAACATTAACTGATGCAGCTAGAGTGGTTGCCAATCCATGACTCCAGTCTATCAATTACCATACTATAAATTGAAAAGCTGCTTGTTTGCAAGAAACAGATCCAGGTGATTTAACTGTAAACCGTTGTTTCTGGCCAAAATATAAGTCCTAAATCCATAAGGTTTCCTCTAGTGAAAAAGCTCCTGTTGTCCTTTCACATCAAAATCCACCGATATATTTATATCTGTGCATATTTCACTCCCGATTCAGACGAGACATTTGACATTAAAGACATCGTAATGATGGATTTGTTTCTTACAAACACGTACTTTTTACTTCACAAGACATGAATTGATGGACTGGAGTCGTGTGGATTACTGTGATGTTTTTATCAGCTGTTTGGACTCTCATTCTGACGGCACCCATTCACTGTAGAGGATCCACTGGAAATCTGATCCGATGAAGAAACAAACTCATCTATATCTCAGATGGCCTGAGGGTGAGTACATTTTCAGCAAATGCTCATTTTGGGGTGAACTGTTCCTTCAAGTATTATTATAAGATGAATTTCAAAACAACTTTTCTAGAGGGTTTTACCATGTGATTTATCAGCTGAAGGAGCTACAGTAACAGGTGAAGTTGCCACTAGAACTACCGGAATTCTATAACTACTAGAATGGCCATAGCGGTTATTCTGACCGTTCATACTAGACTGAACTGAATGCAATTTTTTGTCATATCATATTTACATTCTAAGCTTCTTTTGAGGTTTTACAATGAAGCTTTTCAAAACAACTTTTCTAGAGGGTTTTACCATGTGATTTATCAGCTGAAGGAGCTACAGTAACAGGTGAAGTTGCCACTAGAACTACCGGAATTCTATAACTACTAGAATGGCCATAGCGGTTATTCTGACCGTTCATACTAGACTGAACTGAATGCAATTTTTTGTCATATCATATTTACATTCTAAGCTTCTTTTGAGGTTTTACAATGAAGCTTTGAATGTCTGTTGTCATATTTTATGACGTCATCCCCCTAAAAAATACGATATTTTTTGTAATATATAATTGTGTAAGAGCTACGTAGACCGCCACCGAATGTGCGTGTCTCACTTTGTGTCCGGCAAGCGGGAGAGCAAAAGTTTTTCACTGCAGTGAAAATGTTGTATTTGAAAGTATAAAGGCCAACAAATATGAGCCGAAGCAGAATATTTTTGTAAATAAAACATGTTTAGAATTTTGGAAATTATTACATACATCTTTTTTCAATACATTTTTACTTTTATACTTTACAACGCTCTGGAGTTATAGATATTTTTTGTAATATATAATTGTGTAAGAGCTACGTAGACCGCCACCGAGTGTGCGTGTCTCGCTTTGTGTCCGGCAAGCGGGAGAGCAAAAGTTTTTCACTGCAGTGAAAATGTTGTATTTGAAAGTATAAAGGCCAACAAATATGAGCCGAAGCAGAATATTTTTGTAGATAAAACATGTTTAGAATTTTGGAAATTATTACATACATCTTTTTTCAATACATTTTTACTTTTATACTTTACAACGCTCTGGAGTTATTGGAAATGTTTGGAATGGATCAGACGAATTGGAAACAATTCTATGCAGCCACCACTGGAATCGTGATCCATGAATAAATGGATCTGTTATGATAACATTATAGGTAATAATAAACATTGTCACTGTCGCTAAAAAAGCCCAATTAGTTAGTTTTATTTTACAATATCAGTCTTGTTGGGGCTAAAATTAGCCTATATGCATTAGCTATAGCATTAACATAAAAATAATAATAGCCATTATTATTATTATTATGGCTATTTTGTCATAACATTGAAGTAGGCTATTATTGATAACAGCCAGGCTATAGTCTTCCAGCCTATAGCCTACCTGGAACTGTGGCAGATTGAATGACAGCAGTTACAGTCTGTAATGCAAACCGTCAATTTGACCGCTTTGGCCATTCAAGGTAGAAATACTCAGAACTCTTTTGTGTTTTGGAATTTTAATAAAATAACAATGTTATAATAAAATATACACACATTTAGGAAAAGTCAGGGTATTATAGTTATATGGGTTTTATTTCAACAAAGTTATTACATTTAAAAATTTCAAAACGGTCAAAATAACTGCCTTGGTAGTTCTAGTGTTAAATCATCACTTCTAGACATATCAAAACTATAATAATAAAAAAATCCAATAGAAAATCTAAATCGAATTTAAAAAAAAATCTAAAACTAGTCAACCTTCAACAACCAACTAGTAACTTTGATATTTTGAAGCAAACTTTGGGTACAATGGCAGGTTTTTGTATGGGAACTTCCTCTGCCCTCAGCAAACAGCTGCTGACCAAGTAAACCAAACATGGAGGCTTATACAATGTTGAGACGTGACTATGCAGCAACATAGTCATTACGTCCTCTTTCAAATTGAGCCCTCGTAGCTTTAATCATTACTTCTCGTGTTGAGATGACAGGCCGGCTCAGGTGATGGAGCTGCAGACTTCAGTATGCAGCTACACAGCGGGAAACTCCTCAGCTGAATTACACACCCCTGACTGGTGGGACCTCTTTTTTTTTTTGGAACAAATGAACTGAGCGATCTGGTAAACCATGTCAGTGCTCTGTGCTGTCACTCAGGCAGGAGAATTGGATGTTTGTTTGTTTTTTATTTGTATAAAATGTCTGAAAACAGACATTCGAATATGCCTGTGATGAACAGGGGGAGGGGGGGGATGCAAGTTACTGTGCTGGCTGTGAGAAATGGAATCAGACTTCAGGATTGCTCACATATAAAAGCTATTGATTTTTCATGGACATCCGTTGGAGAAGGAGGTCAACAGGTCCTTCATGAAAAGAAGTGATGGTATGAGGCAGGATGTGTTTACAAACTCAAAAGGTATCTGAGAAGAATGTAAGGAACAACAGATATGTCAGGGCCACCGTAACAAAACTTCATACTCAGATTGACATGTTAGTATAATAAATCAAACAATATATGGCAAATTTAGTACTTATTTTATAATGAAATGTAACCATTATTTTATTAATAGAAAATGTTAAGAATATATCTAAAGTGATATTACATTATATAATCAATATAGTAACACATTTTATTACTAAATAATATTTTATAATTACATTGATCTATTTTTGATTATTACAAAATATTTTATATAAATAAAAATTATATATATATATACAGTGTATATATATATATATATATATACATATATATATAAATTAATATAAAAATAATATAAAATAAATGATAAAAATAGAAAAGTGTTGCAACTGTATGTAAACTGTAACAAGTAATAAATGTTAACCAAATGTACTACATGAGAACATTTGTGAAGAATATGATCAACGTTCCCAAATTAAGTCATGAATTTTCTCTTCATCTTTTTCATCTCCTCTAATCTTCTTCCCTTAGCCATGATTCTTAATGCTTCATACTGTTCCCAAACACTGATCATCTATGACAGCAAATATGAATTTCCTGACCTTTTTGTTTGGGATTTGTGAAGTATTGGTCTATTGGAGCATGGTTTCACATTTAGCAGTTCCCACAGAGTTTAGAAATGGTTTATCCACGTCTCTGTTTTCTGACAGTTCCTTCTGATCTGAATATTTTTCGCTTTAAAGGTTACAAAATATTTTTCTGTGGATTAGCTGCTCAGTTTCTATCAATTATCTGCTTGTGTACGATTCCTCTTCCGTCTCACTGTCTCGCTCAGTGCTCACTGTGAGCTTCACAAATCTACTCGGGAGCAGTCTAATCTTCAATTTAGCCCTCTATCCACTGTCTGCCTCCCTGTAGATTCAGTATGTGTAGACATTGGCTCTGTCATCTTCCCCTTCTTAATCTTCTTAGAGTATATTAACTAATTGAGAATTAGAACAAACAGAGGTGGCACAGGGCTTTGAGCACATTTGTCTACATGTTGCATTTAAAAGCCCAAGACTGCGGGTTGACGGGGCTGTTTTGGCTCTGGACCTCTCCTGATGAAGGAGCATTATACGGTACATGGCATCTCCAAGCGTCGAGAGGCCGTGTGCCAAAGCGAATAAACACAGCACTGCTACTTCACATTTGCTAATCTCCGCAGGGCTGTCAGACTTCAGGTATCTGCCCTGACAATTCAGGATAATTTAGTGTGAGAAGTAATGGAACCTCTCTATTTCTTTACGGATCCATTAATTACAGTGTTCCGTCAGAATGTGTTTGATTTTTTTCCCCCTCTTTTTTCCCGTTGAGAGTGATTAAAACATATCTCAGCACAGCTCAGACACAGCTTGAGATGAACATCTTCATTAGCATACTAGTCGCCTAGCAACTGAAACATCTCTAACTTTCAACTTTGAGATTTTTTCACTAACCTTACACCTGAGTACAGCATGCAGTCATTACTAATGTACAGGATCCAACAGTTCTGATCCATTTATCCCCTAAACGAAAAAACAAAACAAAGTATACCATCTTATAATAAGCATAAAGGTAAAAATAAATACATTTGGGTTGACAAGTATCAGAGCAGTATAAAAATAGGCTATTCACACCACAAAAATTAGAAACTTGTATAACATAAAAAAAGACTTTCAAAAATTTAATTTCTGATTAAGATATTTGAGTTAAACACTTGCAAATCCGAGTAGAAAAGGCAGAAATGAATGTAATATTAAACATAATTATAAACAATATGACATTTTTTTTTTTTTTTTAATCCTAATTTTGTATTATGTAATATTTAATCTGTATAATATTTTTTATATTTATTTAATATGTATTTTAACATCTAATACAATTATATTACATTCAATTTATTGTTTATTTATTAATATTTTATATAAACAGATGCAAAATTATATCATATAATATTTTACATTTATAGCATTTTAATAACAATATTTTAATATTTCTAATATTTGATACAAATATATTATATTCAATTGATTTGAATATTTGATATAGTTTCAATATTATATATGATTATATGAATATATATACACACAGTATATATTATTATAATTAAAAAAGGTAGATACTGACCAAATTAACTACTTGACAACTTGAAAGATTTGATCATTTTGGCATAAAAAAAACTATATAAATAAATAAATTAGATACATTATATAAAAATTATACGGCTACAGGAATATACAGCATATATTTATCTTTACTGTTTAAGAAGAAAAGTGTTCTAATGAAATAACAAAAACATAGACGAAAAAGGTCAGCTTGGTTTTATGGCATGTCTGTATTCACTTAAAAGCACACTAAGCTTCAAATAAATGAGAGCGAACTCTCTTGTTGATTTAAACAGTTAGGCGTAGGTATTCATGCTGCTGACACAGGCAAAGAAAGACTGTTGGCTGAAGTACAGTATGAAAGAGCAAGATCTCTGCAGTGTTGGGTTCAACATGCCACCTCTCCCTCTTTCTGCTTCTCCTTTTGTCTCTTTAGCAGTCAAGAGCAGTGTTTATACTCCTAATGCACATATGCTTTGTATCGGGTTACAGCTATGGTATGTGTTGCTATGGACACAGCATGCCTCATGATAGACGACCCAGGTCCTTTTTTAATCAGCTGTAAGAACCGAACCAAAAAAGCAGGAAAGCTTTTATGATATTACGTTATTTATATGTTATTATGTGCCCTCCACCCTCTGAACATAATTAAAAAGAAATGAGATCTCCCGCTGCAATTATCTGGCCCATGGTTTCGCCAGTATAATTTAACACATTCAAAGGAGGGAACAATCAAACAGCTGATGATGGAATTTGAGCCCAAGAGCCCTAATGTGGCCTTGTATCATTAGCGGCTCTTGTTCTTGACTAAAAGAACTATTACTGTTGCTCATACTTAGTGTTAGTGATTTGAACAAACTCCTGTTCAACTTAAGTGCAAAACTGTTTGTGCTACAGAAATGAATGATACTGCGAATTATACAGTCAGTTGCCTGGCAGACGATAAACTAAATTAAAGGAGTGAAAATCAGAGACTTGGGGTGTACTCTTTGGCCTTGGGACAATGAGAAACCACATAGCAACCAACCAGAACACCCTAGCAACACCATGGCAAACACCTTACAGGTCTCAACAGTAAGGATTTTTTTTTTCTGCTTGCCCAAGCAGGCCAGTAGTTCAGATTTCTACTTCCTTTCCATCACATTTTCAGTGGCTCACAAAAAAGGTATACATAACATTTTTAAACAATTTTTAATATTTCTAATTATAAATATATATATATACAGTATATAACTATGTAATTGTATATATAATTACTTTAAATAAAATAAATGTACAATTTTATTGAATTATTTTATTTATTCTGTATTTTATTTCAAAATTACTTTATGTATATATATTTTATGTATGTATGTATGTATGCATGTATGTATATATATATTAGGGCTGTGTATCACCAGCAAAGTCACGATACGATACGTATCACGATACAGAGGCCACGATACAATGCGTATCACGATACGGGACTGCACTGAATTTCACCTCAGCAGAATTTAGTAAAACAGTTGTTTATTAAACACTTCATACTATAGGGCCGTTTCTAACTATTGGCAGAGCAGGCAGTTGACCTCTGCATTATGAAGAGCCTCCATAACTGTACCACAGTACAATATAGGTAATGGCAAATGTTTCATGTTTACATTGGGCACTCCCCATTAGGTATTCTGATTGTTTGCATCTTGTTTTAAGCCCATAAATAATAATGTACTCGTCTTAATAAATTTATATTGTTATATACATCGTTTCTATAGGAATTAAAGCCACAGCTTCACTGTTAATAGAGAAACGTGGCAAAACGGTGGTAATTCATACATATACATGACTTTTCCGTCAACTAGGCTAAAAATCTGAAACGCTCTTATACAGTGGGCCAGCCTTATTGTTGAGCCGTGTCCTAGCATTGTGCCAGTAAGTTTTGCATGGGCAAGCACCCCTCATTTTCTTCAAAACATGTAAAAATCTATTTAAAACCTGTTGTATAACAGCACTTGAGGGGTGGAGGGGGAGGGGTTACATCAGAGTACAGGGCCTGGAACAGAACATAGCAGCTACCTCGGCCTGCATATGCATATCCCCGTAATCTAAGCGGAAACGACTCCAACCGGCTCCAGCGGAACCTCTTCGAACCCGCTCTGTGGGAACGTGGCTCACTTCTTCAGCAGAAATGCTTTTTAATGAAATGTTAACACCAGCTATGAAGTCAAAAACCTTTAGGTTCTTCAGGGCTCTGGTAGTGCAGCTACGACTGCTGGAGCATTTTCAAAAATGTTAACATCAATGGGGAAGGTCGCTCTTTTGCCCTTGCTGGATGTTTGAATGTAAAGCACATGGGCCACCGGCTGGAGTCTTGCTGGGTATATAGCCCATCTATTTTTAATCTGGTGTGCTCTATCTGTTTGCTCTGTTAATGCAAACACTCACACCTTTCAAGGAACAGCCACTTTCTCAATCTCCATCAGGAGCAGGCCTGGGTTATTCATTTTTAAACAAAGCTTACCTGTGCTTTCGCTTGATTCTATAATCTCATTTCAAATCCTATCGCCCACTACATTTTCCTTTTACCCCTACAATTGCAATCCTCTTTAACTAATCTAAAGTCTAATTGGTGCCAGCACCGGTTCTCCCCTGCAGGTTACTTCTCACCTTGAGGTTTTGTTCGTGTGAAATCTGAACTGCTCTCGCCCGGGCTCACGGCTCACAATGGAGGCTTTCTCGGGGCCAGAAGGTTGAGAACACCGAACAGAATTAGTGGAAGAAATTTCAGTGCAGAATCTTGCAGTCTTCCTAAGAGCAAATTAATTCCTTAACCTGAAGACATGCAGTTTTGGGAGAGCAAAGTCAGTGTAGAACATATTGCATAATATGAGCATGAATTTGCCTTATCTTGACCCCACCACTGTACACTCTTAAAATAAAGGTTCTTATTGGCATCAATGGTTCCATGCAGAAGCTTTAACAACATGGAAGCTTTCCATTCCAAGAAAGGTTATTTATAGTGAAAAGAGGTTCTATAGATTATTAGCATCTTTAGACTAATACAAATTATTCTTTTAAGAATTGTTCATTGAAAAGTTCTTTGGGGAACCCAAAATGGTTCTTCCATTGCATCGCTACAAAACCACCCTTGGAACCTTTATTTTTAAGACCGTAGATGGAAAGAAAGTGTATTTGCAATACAAGACTCATCAGTGCAAACAACTAAATCATAGCTGGAGTGAAGTGGTTTTAGAGCTCAGGAAAAATACGACTTGTGGAACCAGACTGAATATTTTCCATTGACTTTTAACAGGAAAAAGGCAGGCTGTTGACAAACCTCCAAAAGAACAAAAATTCCTCAAAGACAATAAATCTTCACAGACGTGCTTCCAATGACTGCTTACCGCCACCCAAAAAAGCCACAATCTTCCACAACCTCCTTTTTGTTTCGCTAAATCACCTAAAAAGACGACAAAAGAGATTATAAGAGAAGCGAAATAAGATGTTTGTGTATGCTAAATGAACTAAAGAAATCCTCACTCATACCATAAGCACTAAACCCTCAAAATACCTCAACCGCCCCCAAAGCTTCTCTCAACGAAGGATGTTCTTCTCAGGCCTATAGTTAATCAAAGAGACATGTGACATGTTTCATTGGAAGGTTCATCAGTCTGGGCTGCTTAAAAGCTAATATATCTCTGAACTTTATAGGAGGAGAAGATCCGAGGACACACTGAGGGTTTCTGCCAGATATGGAAGCCCCATCATTTACAGCACCGGCCATTAGAGTAAGCGTGGAAAAGTGGGCAATCTTGTCATTTAGTGTTACTGAGAAGACTTGAAGGCAGGAGAGGTGGGGACAGAGGCACACAAAGAAGACTGGAAGTCTGGGAGAGAGAAAAAGAGAAAGAAGGCTAAACAAGACAATACCCGACTAGGGCTTTTCATCAGCTTGTACATTGAATTTGTTTTCTTAGTAATGCATTTTTACCCACGGGCTGAAATGACAACTACTAAAAATGAGAACTATGTCACTCTCGTTTTTTTCCTCCCTCTCTTTCTATCTGGGCTTCTTCAGATTCACAGTCCCATTTAAAATTAATCTCCTAAAGCAACTGGACCTCCAGTTGTCATCTCCAATAATTCACGCATCTCTGAATTTTTATGAAGACAGACAAAACAGGTACAGAAAACCCTAAAATAGGCTCCAAGCCATCTGCGGTTACCATGGAGAGTTGCGTGTTTCCAGGGCGATAGTGTATTTCTCGAGCGCTAATGGCCTGTCCTTTTGCCAGGCAACAAATAGCCCTGTGATGCAACTGCACCTGTCTCAGCTATGTATTACCATGGAGGCGTTCCTGTTGCTATGGTGACCATCACGCTAATAACCTTGCAAGGGCAAACATGCATTGGTGAACTCCGAGGCCCAGCTGTTCCTCCTGCGCTCTCGTTCTCGTTGTGCCCCTCAAAGTCTCTGAGCATGTTAAGGAATGTTCATCTACCTGAGCCCACACACGGCCATTTAAAGGTCACATATTATACACCTTTCTGGAGTTTTATTTTAGTTTTTGATGTCCTTAAGAATATAAATTTGCGGTATAAGTAGGGATGGAACGATTACCGGTTTTACGATAAATCATGATAAAATGTCCTGACGGTTAGTATTATCGTTTAAAATTAAATTATCATCAAAACCGTGTTTGATTATTGCGATTTTGAAAACTCGCGGTAAATCCTGTCCAGCCAGCATCAGTCTAACGCAGAAGCAGCATGCAATAAGATACTCAAATTGCACATCACCTTGTTCACAAGTGCTTCTTTGCTGAATATACAATAGTACGCACATAGACACAAACTTTTACAAAGGCTGATTCTCCTCTGCAGCTAAAATAAGGAGCGTTACAATCTGAAGATCTGAGAAGCATTATGGACGATGGCATCGTCTATCGGCCCAACTCTAATTCGGAAGCCTGTGTAATGATGTAGTTTCCTGACATCCATCGACTGAACAGCGTTTTCTTAACATGTTTCTGTGTTGTTGTTGCTCAGCAATGGCATGGACGCGATGTTGTCTGGGGGTTTGGCAAAAGGAGAGTGGGACTGTGGGCAGTGCTCGGGGTGGTGACTGAAGGCGGTGACTGTGTAGTTCTGACGTCAACTTTTTACGGAAGTCACAACGGCTTGTGAAAAGGCACAGCTACTTTATGCAGGAGGTGTGCATTTGTCTGTGGATTGACTGTTTTGAAACTTATATGGTAGTTACATAGCCCTTAGACTTATCATGAAAAAAGCCAGGAAATTTCAGTTTTGACAATATGGGACCTTTAATGTTAGTCAAGGTTTCCTACATCAAAACCACAGTCATTACCATCCTCTCACTGACCTTTACAATGTGCCCTAACTATGCACAACACAACAACATGATATACAATACAAACATGGAATCTCTTCCATATTAATAAATTGGAATTTGGAATGACAGGAAGAGGTATTTACTGTATTGAAATAAAAAAAAAAATGCAATGCATTTCGGGAAAGTGTTTTTTCATCCTATATCCACAAAAAGTTCATTTTATTAAATATGATGAAATATATATTCGTAAGGTCTAAAAACCTTCAAACTTTGAGGCATTGTACACTTTTTCAGAACCTTCGCACAAGACTTTAGTAACAGTTATTGTACACTACAGTTCACAATTTTGGTGTCTGTCAGATTGTTTGCTCATCAAGGCAGTAATATAACAGTATTATTGTGAAATATTACTAAAATTTTAAGTAACTGTTTTCAGTTTTAATATATTTTAAAATGTAATTTATTCCTTTGATGGCAAAGCTGAATTTTCAGCAGCCCTTACTCCAGTCTTCAGTGTCAGATGATCCTTCAGAAATCATTCTAATATGCTGATTTGCTGCTCAAGAAACATTTCTTGATGAAAATGGTTGTGCTGCTTAATAATGTTGAGCAAACCATGATACATGTTTTTTTTAACCAAGACTCTTTAATTAGAAAGAAAAGTTTCAGTAAGACTGTTCAAAAGAACAGCATTTATTTGAAATATAAATCTTTTGTAACAAGAAATCATTCTAATATGCTGATTTGCTGCTCAAGAAACATTTCTTGATGAAAATGGTTGTGCTGCTTAATAATGTTGAGCAAACCATGATACATGTTTTTTTTAACCAAGACTCTTTAATTAGAAAGAAAGGTTTCAGTAAGACTGTTCAAAAGAACAGCATTTATTTGAAATAGAAATCTTTTGTAACAGTTTAAAAATGTCATTTTTGATCAATATAATGTGTCCTTGCTGAATATTAGTTTCTTCACAAAAAAAAAAACATCTTAATGTCCCCAAATTTTTTGCTACCTCAATTTAATTGAAATTCGATCAAAACTGGACAGAAGCTTCAGGTTTTGAACTTTCACGTATGTCTACAAAGTGGATCAAACTATTCTATTTCAAAAAAAGATTCCCCAAATTAATTTCTCCATATTTTAAATTAAACCACCTGACCAACAACCTGAAAAAGAGCTGAAGCTCTCAGCTTACTACCCTCAGGATCTAATAATCTCCACGCTATTGCTGTGATTACAAAAACAGCAAAGATGAAAGAGTGGTGAGTTAAAAAAAATGAGCAGGAAAGAGGAGTGTGTCAGTCTATGACTCTTAAGCTTAATTTGGCTTCCTGGGAGCCGCAGTGGCCAGATAAACACATTATTACACACTGCTATACGCAGATTCACCATCTGGCCTGAGAGAGAGAGAGGAAGCCGAGCCTGTGTGTGCCCAACACTACTGTGCTATCTTTGCTACCTTACTCACAAACACACACACACCTTACACCAGGGTCATCAGAACGATCTAAAATGTGAGGGCAGAACATAGTATAAACCGCAGCAACTTATAAATATTAATTCGATGAGTTCCTTCAATAAGAGTAACAGATTTGCTAAAAAAAGCATTTGCTGAAAGACATACCTCTTGTGTTTGTTTTTACACACCCAATTTACACAGCAAATAAAACATTGCATTCGATTCATTCGATTTTTGAGGCTGCGAGGTTCTTTGGAGATTAAAAAAGTTCTTAAGGTTCCATTATAAAGTTCAGATCTGTGAATCGGTATCATCTGTTAAAACAGACGTTAAACTCACCTGAGATTTTTAAAGCAGCACTTCGAAAAATCTACAGATTTATGATCTTCATAAAAAGCATAAAAATGATCTTCTATGATATTAGGCTGCAAAACCTTTTCTTGTTCTAATTGGAAAGTTTATTTTTAAGAGAGTGTCTTTGAAACTAGTATTGTGAGGTTGTTATAGGCTGTTGTTTTGAAGAGGTGTAGGCTACAGGGACCGTCCTCTGTGATCTCCTTTTCCCACAGGGCCTCCGCGTCTTTGAACACCTGGTGCTAATAACCAACCTAGTGCTGTTCCCACACAACATTATCAGCGGAACACAACTGACAAAAAGCATGTGATTCAGTAAAGGAATTATGCAAATCAGGTAACGGCACAAACACAGCCAAAAAATTACTGCGGAATGCAATTTGCACAGCTCTATTCCATTTGTTTTAGGTCGGTTCTGAGTGCTAGGGTCTTTAAAATGCAAAAAAAATAAAAAGTCTTGATATACCCATACAAATTTTTTCTGGCAACAATATATTTCAAATATATGCTCAATGTATGTTTTGCAACACTCAATACAGAAGGGGAATTTGCTTAGAATGAACTGCGCCCACTGATAGAGTCATTTATTTGCACATGCTGTCTGCGCTGTTTTAGCATGTGATTCAGTAAAGGAATTATGCAAATCAGGTAACGGCACAAACACAGCCAAAAAATTACTGCGGAATGCAATTTGCACAGCTCTATTCCATTTGTTTTAGGTCGGTTCTGAGTGCTAGGGTCTTTAAAATGCAAAAAAAATAAAAAGTCTTGATATACCCATACAAATTTTTTCTGGCAACAATATATTTCAAATATATGCTCAATGTATGTTTGTAAAAAGTCTGCCTTAAAGAAATATATTTTTTCCAATTAAAAATATATTTAGTTTAAACATTTAAAGGGGTCATATGATGTTGCTAAAAATAACATTATTTTGTGTATTTGGTGTAATGAAATGTGTTTATGCGGTTTAAAGTTCAAAAAACACATTATTTTCCACATACTGTACATTATTGTTGCTCCTCTATGCCCCGCCTTTCTGAAACGAGTCGATTTTTACAAAGCTCATCGGTCTGAAAAGTGAGGTGTGCTCTGATTGGCCAGCTATCCAGTGCGTTGTGATTGGCCGAATACCTCAAGCGTGTGACGGAAATGGTACGTCCCTTACCATACTGTCAGGCCGTGTCCCAGAGCGACGATTCAAAAACATTAAAACCCATTATAAACAAGGCATTTGTTGCATCCAGTGGGGACATAATTACGGATTATAATGACTTATACTGTCTTTTTACATCTGAATATTTGGGTTGAACTGTTCTGGAACAGTGTTGTAAATACAACTTAACCACTGATTTCTAGTTGTGTCCTCTTTTGGAAGACAAAACAAAGTAGTTTCGCTAACTACGAGTAACGAAACACACGGCGGGCTAGAGTGAGCGGCGGCCGGCGGCCCAGAGTGAGGAGCGGCGGGCAGGCTTGAGAACGGCACGGCCGGTGGGCTTGCGGCAACCACATGTGACGACCCCGAGCTGGACTCCGCTTTGTAAAATTCGCATCATATGACCCCTTTAAATACCACAATATATTAGAATAAACTTGCACTTAAAGGAGCAAGTACATTAAAAATATATATCTGGGGGAAAAAATTCAATAATGGAAAAGGCCTATGTAACAGCATATACACTTACAGCAACAAAAAAAAAACATAATTATTTATATATATATATATATTAATCCAAAGCATGTACTTGATAGTATACCTGGTTAAACTTGACTGAGGGTGGTTATTCAATTAGATTTACCAGGTGCAAATGTTTTGAAAAATCATTCAGATATAATCAGAAACCTTAGAATAAAATAACACCAATTATCATTCCTCTCAAAAAGCCTCTCATCGGGTATGTGATGATTTTCACTCAGCATTCTGTGGCGCAGTTTGGCAAACAGCACAACTTCACCTCCTGCACACATGCATTTTGGGAGAAAAAAGTATTAATTTTTTTAAAGAAACGACCTTATTCAGCAATTGTTTGTCGAGCTGTGAGATTTCTGCCTTGATGAGGCAGCAATGTGCTTGCAGATTGCAGTACTGCTGAAGGGAGAAATGCAGGCCGTTGTGACAAAACCCTATACAAAAACATCTGAGCGCGGCCCTCTTCTCCGCCTCATTCCTTAATCATCTCGTCATACTTGAGCAACACCTGAAACCCAGCCGATCTCTCTTACTAGATCTGTCCGGTTTAATTCAATCTCTTTAAAAGCATCCATCTCCATTTATCCTTTCTAGCCTCTGAGCTGGCCGCCCATTTGCTCCATATCCTTTGTTAAGGATGATATGCCAGTTCGAGTTTTACAGTAAAGCAATTATTTTGTCTTGCACAGTCAAGTGGCTGGGAGCACGCAGACCTGTTAGCTGGATCAAAATGAAATGGAGCAGTGAAGGAGCTGCTCGGAACCCAATGCCGGGTCTCGCTCTGATAGCTCCGCTCAGCTTGATGCCACCCATGGGTTCCGCTGCTAACCGATACCAACAGGGACAAGCGCACAACACGGAGCGAGAGAGAGAGAGAGACATTTGGTGAGGTTTAAGGATCGATGTGTCCAGTGGGCCGCTTGCCTACCTTTGATATGCCTGAGGAGAGGTGGGAGACGTGGTGAACACCTGGGAATAAGGATGATAAGGCGTCTTCTTCAGCGCTTGGATGAGATTCTGTCTGTATTCTGGGTCTATGCACCACAGGGAGCCCTTCCCAATACTCTGTGGAGGAGAAAGAGGAATATATCAGGACAGAAAAAAAAAGCTGCTAAGCGTGTCAAGAGACAACAGTAAAGACCAGGGCAGCTAGCAGAACCGGTCAAAGATTTTCATTTGTCACTGTCTTGTGGCAAAAACTGGTGTTTGTGTGCTGCTTCTTTTACCTTTTGGCTCAGATTAATCTAGTATGTGGATTTTAATGTATGGATCGTATCTACGGACACCAGTTATAGCACTGTGCTTCCGTTTGATATTTTAATTTACATCATACTGAAACATCAGATCATCAAGTAAAATTTATGAAATCATTCATATGCAATGACGGATAGCTGAGCATACTAATATACTGTAGCATTTTTTTCTCTTGAAAATGGGCTGTCTTAAGCTGTGTTTCAGATCCAATATGATGGACAGAAATGTTAATACCATAATTCAGACATACCATTTTATAATATGAATATGTATTATTTAGTCAATAGTAATTTATATTTATTAAACACCAAAATATTTTATTTTATAAAATATTTAATACATGTATATTATTTAAATGTAATGAATATATTTAATATTTTAATATATTTAAATATATTAAATAAATATGTAATAATATGAATTATTGACTAAATATTAATATTATAATATTATCAGTATTGCAGCATTGACATTTCTCTCTGTTGAATTCTTGTGCAAAGAGCGTGTTTTCTTTGCAGATTATGCAATTCCAGAATGCAAACTGAGTTGGGAAAAAAGTAATTTAACATGATGGACAGAAATGGCAATAATATAAATCTTACATAAATTATTATTCATGGTGCAAATGGAAATATGAAGGAGTGTTCACACTTCTGGTCACTTCGTTGCTGCAAATCACTTTAAATAGAAATATATGTTCATTTTGTGAATTTCTGAGTTAATGGTTTGCTCTGGCTGCAAAATAAGACAAGATAAGAATAAGTTTGTTTCATCCAGTACCAGGGAAAAAATAGGAACCTGACCACCTGCATCCCCTGGACCTCCACATTTTCCAGTTCATTAAAGTGAAATGGGCAGGAAAAAAAATGCATAAAAACCCAAGAAGTGCAAACTACAGCTAGCACAGATGCTACAGACCACTTAGACAAACTCAGCATTTTAAAAAGCAGCACGGTGAGCGAACGCTCCCGGTATATAAATTAGCTCTCTTGCCAGATCCTGCTGAAAACGAGGAAACAGCAAAATGTCACTTTGAAAGTGATATAAGGGGAAAATTACTTGAGCTCATTAGTACAGACTACAATCAGTAGCATGTTACCCCATTTTTCAGCTCAAGTTATCCCTCTACTGTCAGAGATTTACACAATCAGCAAACCACTGCGACAGAACAAAGTGCAGACCATCACAGTGCTTTTGTAAAGTGAAAGTCATTTCCTTTCACTCAGGCACTTCAAAGCGATGGACAGCATGTGCTGTTGTGTTAGACAGACTGTGTGTTCTCAATTAATCAATAGTCATGACCTTCAGAAAACTGACAGAGTGTCATACTGTGTGCCCTGAGGTAATACACACACACACACACACACAGGCCGGGGCCGTGTGTCACGTATTCAAACTTCGCTAAAATAACAAACTGAACACTGCTTTTGCAGTAGGTTTCATTTTCGTTAACTAAAACTACTGAAATCAGTTGTCCCTACTGAGTGCTGTTAATCACCTTGAGTTAATTGAGTGTTTTTGAAGGGGCCAAAATATCTTTCAAAAAGAACTGCTATGAGATTTTTTTCAGCTTGAATACTAGATCCCCCCCGACAAGGACTAAGAAACGATAACACACTCTATTGATTGCAGCAAAGCCCAGAGCGAGCGCTCGGCTCTTTACCCACAGTATTTGGCTTCAGTGGAAAGATTTGTACCAGCACAAGTCAAACAATTCAAACCCTTGGAGTGTTTTAGCAAACAAAATAAACAACAGCACATTTATTGGACTCAGAATGCATTTACACTCATGTCTCAATGTTTTAGAGCCTGACCGGTAAAATCTGAGATGCAAAAGCAACAATAAAAAATGGTTATATAAATATATAGAATAAATTGCTGTAATAATAATAACATCAAATAATTGACATGTAATTAACAAAAATCACTACAAATAGTACTATTACAATGACTACTAATTATAATCTATATTATATTATTACTATTTATAATTAATATTATAATTATATATGACTATTTCAGTAAATTATTTAATAGCAGGTCTATGGAGCACTGTTTCATGCCATGTAATATTTTCCAGAGGGAAAGGTCTTTCCTAGCAAAAAATTAAATTTTCTTCTGAAAGCAGCGAATGCATTTATTCTTAGCACAAACTGACATTCTCCACCTAATTAAGCTGTCAACTTTCCATCAGCGTGTTTTAAAACCATACCTGGACTAACCACAAAGATGAATTGCACCATGAAATTCAATCCTTAAATGGTCTGTCCAGTAGATGCTCTGATGGAAATGAAAAATAGGGGAGTTAAAAGAAATGAACAGGGCGGAAGCAATGAAATGGGAAAGTATAGCAACTGGTTAAAGAATAAAATGTATAAATACAATTATATTTAAATAAAATTAATACTATTCATATCATCATTACTGTAGGGACATAGAAAAATGAAACCAATCAAAAAAAATAATGTTCTATAATTTCCCCCTTCAAATATTATCTATATACAGCAAAAATAACTGAAAAAAGTGGGTGTCTTGGCATTATTGTCTCTTGGGAACAGGCAAAAGGGTGAGATTAAACAAAGACAATCAATTCTAATTACCATAGCATCACAAATCGTATGGCACAAGCCCTGCAGGAAAATCTACTATTGTTAAACTAAGTCATATATGACATTCTGACAATTTCAAGAAAGTGAAAAAATACCTACTGATGAGTTAAAGTTGCAGTGATTACATTCTCAACTTATGTATTTGAGTACTAAGTGTATGTGCAGACACAATAAAGCTTTGAACAGGGCCACATTCGTCTTTAAAGGGTGTGATATGTGATCCTGAGAGAATCAGATTATTCATATATGCTCCGTGGAGAACATCTTTCCAAATGTTCTGTAATCAGGAGAAATCAATAGGTTTCAGAGCACTTTGCCACAGATTTATCTCCATCTCCTGACAGCTGCTGTGTCCGTCTGAAGGCCAGCTCAATGACACCAGCCAATAGAGTCTCCAATCAGAGAGAGGGGGTGAAAAAGGGAAAGGAGAGCCAGGGAAAAGAGGGGAAAGTACTTGGATTACACTGGTCTCCTAGGCAACAGGGAATGGTGGAGTATATAAAGACTGTTTGATAGTCTTGGCAGAGAGATCTTTCATTCTTTCTAAGAAGCACGGGCCTCTGAAGATGCTATATTCCATTATAAGCAGTAAAGTTAATCCTATCAGTTCCTGAGCAAAATGAAAGACCTGTTATTATGAAGCAACCCCTCCCCTCAACCTGACTGTCCAGAGTCCCCCCTTTCATGCTCACAGCTTTAAATAGGTGGGGGAAAAAAACTGTGAGGAAAAAGTTAATCCAAAATTCCAAGTTTTAATTCAAGTTTTGAGATAACTGCCCATTATATTATATGTTTCAAAGCAAAAATACCTATTTTTTTTTTCAATTTGCTTCAACAGCATAGTGTACTGACTTCCTAAACTGAATGTGTTAATGCTTTCTTGGTAAGGTGATCTATAAAAATGCAGACATCGACCGTCCTGAAACATGGATAAATCAAGGTGTCCAAAAGGACATCATTGCTTTGGTCTCCAAATCCCAGCAGTCATCAGCTGCTAATGGCTGCGGCCCCGGAGTCGTCATCTCTTCTGAGGCTTAAATCACATGAAGGAGCAGAGAAGCGGTAAGCTCGTTCTGTGATTGGTGGAGACACGATGACCTCCGTTCATATTGGCTGAATTCTGCACACAATGGCATTTTTAAAGCAGGTCTATATTGTGGAGTTCTGCAGTGGAGCATTAAGGGACCGATGACTCTACTCACCTTCAGAGGCCCTCAGTGCGTTAGAAAGGGTATGAAAGGTCATTCATAATGAGGGCGTTTGGGGAGGGGGAAGCTTGGCTGTTGTTGGATCTATTCACTGAGATGATTCCAACACATCACCTCCATCCAACACTCACTCTCTCCTTTCAGTCTTTCTAAGAGTGTGCAACTCATTCTGTAGGCTGAGTAGAGCATGAAGATCCGCCGAGGCAGTGTCTCACGAAGAACATCCGAGCAACACATCACACCTCCAACAACTAACACGAACGGCTGCTCCACTCTACTTTCATCAAAAATTAAAAACAATGTAAACAATGTTAGGAAAAGATTATCCCAACTCTGAATTCTGATTAGATGTCACAGTCAAATCCAATCAATTGTAAAATAGCTGATATATACTGTTTCACAATACCTTGGTTTTAACAGTGGCATTCAATCTGAAAATGAATATACCTGTGAGGACACACCCATTCAATTATGCATCAATTATGCATCAAAGCTGATAAATTGCAAGGTAAACATAAACAGCCAACCATACATCTAATGGACTATATTACTTGGTAGAAAAATTAATTTCAATGATAAATAATAATAACATTATTATTATTATTATTATTATCATCATGTAATAAAAAAGTACAATATATGGACATTATAATACTCTAGTCTCTAGAAATAATCAGGATAAAATTTTCAAATTTTTAAAGTAAAACCATAAACTCAACAAAATTAAATATTATCAAACTACAAAATGTTATTATTATTATTATTATTATTAATGTTACTAATATATTCCCATTATTTATATTAATCATAATTATTATTAAATACATATATATGATTTGACAATCTTTTAAAAATAAAACCATAAACTAAAAATGAAATTTTTTATAAAGCTACAAAAATATAGTTATAGATTATTCAATTATTTTAAACTAAATTAAATTTATTTTATAAAAATATCTTATTTTTTTCTGCTCTCACTATACATAATTAAAAAAAATTTAATCATTCTCTATACTTTCAATATTTCTTACTTTAATTTCTCTTCTAGTCTGCACTCCTAAAAAATGTCTGCAAATTCTTGCTTTTCCTCTACATCCTTGCAACAGAAAATAAATGGATTTCCAGCATAAGTTTTCTGTAAATGCCCTTTGTGATTTGGATTTTAAGACAGTGTTGCCAAATCTTTCCAGAAAAACAAGTGACCTAACAAAATAAGTCCAAAATAAGTGGCTTGGTTCACCAAAAGAAGCTAAACTGAGCAATGCCATTGAGACAACCAAGGTCAATAATTTAGTTTAATGCCAAAATCGGTCCCAATACTGAGGCAGGGGAGAAAAGAGCACATAAAAAACTGCTAATGACTTGTGTAATCCTAATTAAAGAGGATTCCTTTGCAGAGCCTCAAGCCATCCAGAGTAAAGCAGATACAAAAGTAAAAGCTGATGACATGATAAACTGAGACAAGTTCTGTTCCCACAGTGCAGTCTGTGCCAGAACAGTACCCAGGACAGAGTGTGTGTGGGTGTGTGTGTATGAAAGCGTGCGTGTGCATTCATACCATCTTATGAGTGTATATGCTGTACATGATCACCAGTGACGAAGGGTGGCCAGATCAAGCCCCGCTGAGATGTAGTTCCACAAAAATCGCACATTCTCGAGCGAACCATCTCTCTTGGCGTTCACGCACCATGTTTATTCTGACACAGTCACCGCACGCCGAGATCATACGCAAGCAATATGGTGTCCCCCACGGGTGCAGCATACGGCCACGAGGCGTGAGGAGACCAAGCCTTGGAATCAAATCAGTGACTCAACCTTGTGCAGGAAGTCAACAGACTCACACATGCCATCATATTTTAAAGGGGTCATATGATGCGATTTCATTTTTTCCTTTCTCTTTGGAGTGTTACAAGCTCTTGGTGCATAAAGAAGATCTGTAAATTTGCAAAGACTAAAGTCTCAAATCCAAAGAGATATTCTTTATAAAAGTTAAGAGTACATTTCTCTGATCACAAATGCAGACAGTGTTTTATGTTTACGCAGCACGATGCAATGCAACGCAACGTCCCCACTGGATGCAACAAATGCCTCGTTTATAATGGGTTTTAATGTTTTTGTCTCGTCGCTCCGGCCGGGACACGACATCAACAGTATGTGAGGGGCGTAACATTTCCAGCTCATGCTTGAGGTATTCGGCCAATCACAACGCACTGGATAGCTGGCCAATCACAGCACACCTCGCTTTTTCAGACCGATGAGCTTTGTAAAAATCGGTCTGAAGTAATAGAAACAATAATGTACAGTATGTGGAAAATAATGTGTTTTTTTTACTTTAAACCGCATAAACACATTTCATTACACCAAATACACAAAATAATGTTCTTTTTAGCAGCATCATATGACCCCTTTAAACAAAGTGAGCTTTTATGTGACTGCGGTTAATAATATAGCAGTGTAGTTTATTTGGACCTATTGCCTATTAACTATATCAAAAGGTTCCTATTACAGAAACTGCATAATGTGCCTCTGTAACATTGAAACAATATGCAAATTAGATGAATAAGTGGGTGGAGCCATGAAGGATTAAGCCATTGAGTGTATATGTGAGTGGTGAAAAAGTGCAAAAATCTCTGCCACAATGCCATGTGAATTGCGCAGTTGCCAGGGTGTTCTGGGTGGTTTCTAGATCATTGTGGTTTCTAGGTTCACATCCAAATCTCTACAATGTTGTCGTTTTAAGCAATTTGAGATGTAATTAATGTCCATAGTGCTAATGGTGCAGGATAAGCTATGCACCAAAGTTGAATTCGTTTGTCCAAAAATAGCCAAAACCTTAAATATGAGCAACAGACATCGGGGGAAAAAGGCAGTGCACCCCTAAAAGCTGTTATTAATTGTGGAGACAGACAGCCACACATGAGGACTGAACTGCTGAGGTTCACTTGCGTTTTAGGCACCTGAAGCTCTGACAAGAGGTTCTTTAAGCACAGACAATTGACAAAAGATGCTGATTTCCATAATCAGATAGTAAAGATTTCTAACACAGAGATTATCTCATTTAACAACACTTCTCACCCTGACAGACTTGTATTCAACACAGATTCAGACACACTGCTCCGTCGGTGAAAAGACCTAATGATGAAGCACTTATGGGGCTATATCAGTAACAGACTAACAGACAAGTCAAGCAATCTCTAAAATTGCTCAATTGTACAGCTCAAATGACAACATTAGCTGCAATTATCCTTTCATCTGTTCAGCGTTAGTCTTGTTAAAAGTGGTAGCCCCAACATGGATCCTAAGTGCCAGCACAATTCTGCTAGGTTGTGTTTTTGATCACAAAATTAAATTTCTGTCATTGTTTACTCACACTCGAGTTGTTCTGCTTGATTTCTAATCTGTCATAGAACACAAAAAAGATAACTTTTGAAGAATTAAAATGTAATTTATTTACGTGATGACAAACTGAATTTTCAGTAGTAATTTATTATTAATAGCACTGTTGAAAACAGTTGTGATGCTTAATATTTTTGTGGAAACTGTCATAAAAAAAATTCTGGATTCTGAATAGAAAGTTCAAAACAACAAAATTTATTTAAAACACAAATTCTTCCAAAACAGTTTTTAGTCGTAACTAATATTTTAAGCTTTGGCTAATTTTCTTGCAGTTCTGTAATAAAATAAGGTGATCAGACTCTGAAGTATTGCACACACACATAAACATACAGTATGTCTCGCGTGCTCTCATTTAAGTCATGAAATATACGTCGGAATATCATGAAACCATCTTCCTTGGTTTTACAAAATTCAGTACATAAAATCAGTCTAAATGATCTGTTCATGAATCTGACTGGTCTGGTTTTCACACAGTTATCATATCACTATGAGATATAGTTCACAATACTTTTTTATGATACTTCTGAACTTGAAATCTTCAGCGAGCTGTACAACTCTTCCAAATTTCTCCTTTTTGTTTTCCACAGAAGAACGAAACATTATGCTGAGTAAACGATGAGGAATTTTTCATGTTTTGGAAGAACTATTTAAATTCCTTTAAACATGCATTCCTTTTGCAGGATGTAAGGTGCTAATAATGGTTTCTTACAACCATTAGAGCAAATATAAAACAGCATAAAAACCACCCAGTGAACGTTTTCATGTAAATTTAAATGACTGGTCAGTGAGTCATGAATCAAGTAATGACAGAGCACAGAATGTTCTTTCATTTTCTCTATCATCAAAACTTACAATAACCATTAAAAAAAGTGCGTTGAAAGATTCATAGCACTCCCCAAAGTTTTATGAAATGGTCTTATCATCAAGACCAGCCTTATCTTTGCCACCAAAACATTTGCTTAGATGTCAATAAGAAGACATTCAGTTTTACAGTTAAATCTCCATTCTGCTCTCATTAAGTGCAAGATTCAGATTCAGATTCCAGAAGGTGCTGACATCCTAGAAGTCAGAGCTCAGCTCTGTGTCCGCTATTGATCGGCAGCATCAGGATCCCTGGGGGGTGGTCGCGTAACCCTTGGTAACACGGTGTAGTCTCCGAAAGTTGGGTGGGCTGGTGACATCAAAAGTGTCATCCCGTGGCTTCCCTCGCAACCAACATCTGTCCACAGGGAACACAACAGCTGCCCAGGGAACATGTCAGCGAGCAGGCCGGCTTTATCTTACATCAACCTGGCTTTCAGAGCAATGGATAAATCGTGTCACATGGATCAGCATTATCGCCGTAACCCCTCAAAGATATAGATGGGGATTGGAGAGCGGGGATCAGAGAAAAACAAACAGAGAGTGATATATAGATCTGACACACTGCTCTTTAAATAATTAAACTTGTGAACTCAATCAAATGTCCAGGCAAACACCCAGAACATCACTATTACAGTGCTGACAGTACAAAAAAATGCTACCCGCTGGAAATGCCAACGTGTGCTCTTCCATCCTGTATTTCTTCATAAACCACTCCACTGTTACCTGTTCAACTGCAACTCTTGTGTAACTTCGTCCTGTTGCTATGGAGATGTCATCAACAGGGGAACAGTCACATTAATCATCAAAGCTCCCTCAATGTATAAACACCGATACATGTGCCTGCATGTGAAACAGTCTTTGTAAGTGACACAAGAGCTTTGGAGATCCACCCATATAACCACCACTCAGGTGCCAAGTTCAGATCCTGTGTTCATAACAGTGCTATGGAAACAAATGACAAGGTGCCATTTCTAGAGCACTCACTCTTCACCAGTTACTGCAGAGTCACCGTGCATTACAGAAACATCAATAAAGTGATGCACCACTCTAGTGCACTAAATTTCAGTGCAAAACCCTGCGTCTAATTTCACATACGCGGCAATACCAAGGTCATGAGTTTGATTCCCAGGGAATGCGTTAACTGATCAAATTCACCTTGAATGCAATGCATGTTGCTTAGGATAAAAGCACCTGCCAAATGCATTAAATATGAATACAAATATTTATCAAAAAGCAGTTTTTATTTCAAGTTAACTGCAGGTAAATTTATCAGTATTTTCATTCCCTGAGAACTGAACTTATGACCTTTGTGTTGCTAGTACCTACAGGAAATTTTTTTAAATAAATTAAATATTTTTAATTATTAAATAATTCTTGGAATAGTAATATTAAAATATTATTATTAAATAGTTTAAATTATATTCTTTTATTTTTTTACAAATTAACTGAGCAAATACACCTTGTTCTTTATGCAAATAAGGGTTATAATAGGATGTGCTGGATTCGTAAACGTTAGCGCTACTTGCTTGATACAATTTTAAGATACACTATTACCGGCCAGAGAAGCTGGTGGTAAAGAGATTTATTTATAAAGGCTTTGTTTGAGCACATTTCCTCGTGATTATTGAGGCAGTAATTTTAAGACCCCTGTGTGAAAATTTGCTGTCTTTAAGCCATTGTCTAGGCACATTTACGTGAACAGGGTGCAACTGCTCCATGCAACACTAATTTTGTTGCCATATTTACACAGTTACCCGATTTGCATAATTCCTTTGCGAATCTGGTGCTAAAACAGTGCAGACTGCATGTGCAAATGACGCTAGCAGCGGGTGCAACTCATTCTCAATCTGTAAAAAGCAAAAACAACATTTTCTTGAGGTCTGGATCTCTTAATTTGATTCTCCTCTTGGCCAAAATTAATTATTCCTCTGTAAACCCCTGGGGATTGTGCATCTATCAAATGTTTGTTTATTCAGACTCTTATTTTCCTGGTTTAATTTGCCCCTTACTGTCTCATTATGTAGAGTGATGCATGATTGCATAGCAAATCCACAATGAATCTGAAATTAAAACAGACTTAAAATAGTCATCTCATTCATTAAGTAGGCCAATGAGGCTAGAAAAATTTAATCAAATACCAAATGAACAGGCATACGGCTAATCATGACTTTGTGACCAAACAGAAACTTTTTTTTTTCTTCTAAAAAGTGAAATAAACAAATCTGGAAACTTAAGAGACAACACTAAGTGGCTAAAGCTTTGCCAACATTTACTATCACTGTTACTATTTATCATACTAAGACTTGAGAATTTGAACTAACCCCTAAGCCTGAGTATTAAACTTTGGCATTTTCCGAGTGATTTGAGTAAATATCTGTCAGACAATAAAAGAACAAACATTTTATGCACTCACATCAAATGAAGATTCTAGAGGCTTTTAACCTGCGCACACACCAACATATCATAGCAACAATTTCTGCATATGCAAGTATCATCCATCAACCATCTAGATCACTCTAGCAGCCACCATGCAACATTCAAACAAACTGTCACAACACCCTAGCATCATGGTTGCAAATTTTGCACATGCAACACCATCCAGCAACCACTTAGCAACGCCCTAGTACCAATGCACAACACCCTATCATCATGATTGAAAATTTTGCACATGCAGCACTATCCAGAAACCACCTATAGCAACGCCGTAGTAACAATGCACAACACCCTAGCATCATAGCAGTGAATTTTGCGCATGCACCACCATCCAGCAACTACCTAGATCACTGTTGCAACCACCTAGTAACAATGCACAACACTCTAATTTTGCACATACAAGTACCATCCATCAACCTCCTAGATCCCCCAATAAACCACCTAGCAACAACCTAGTAACCATGCACAGCACCCTAGTATCATGGTTGCAAGTTTTGCATGACAAACCAGCAATCGCCTAGCAATGCCCTGGCAACCACCCTAACATCATGTTTGCAAGTTTTGCACAATCAACACCATCCAAAACCCACTCAGATGCACAATATGCTAGCATCATAGTGACACGTTTTGGACAAGCAAAAAACAATCACGTAACCACCCAATCACCCTAGCAACCACCAATGCCCTAGCAACCTTTAATTCCAAAAAGCCCAGAGCTCAAACTTACACAGTTCATTTGAATAAAGAAAAACCAACTCGACACTGTGAATCTCAGCAAGGCACAAATACATTTTGGATGGCAAAGCTGTTAAATAAAATTAGATGAGTGCATTAAATACAAGCACTCAAATGATATCTGGTCGAGTCGAGCATCACAGTAGATGAAAAACAGCGCCAGTCCTTTGCGGGAAGATTTTCAATTGAAATTTAACTCAATATTAAGTCACTGCAATCCTAATTAATAAAAAAAAAACATGTGGATTGAGTCCCTCAAAAGTTAAATATTTTGACCAGGTCAACCAAAGATGATACTGGAACAGGAGACAAAAACACTCATTCTTTATTGATTCCCTGCAGCAAAAGTGACGGAAATGCTCTTATTGGGGCAGGAGTGAAGGGGTTGATCGGACGACACTATACTATCATCAGTGGATTAATCATTCCCAGCTAGAACACTTTCTCACACACATATACACACACAAACACATCAGTTTCTCTGTTGCTACAGCAACAGCTTACTTTCCATGTCAACTGCAAAGCTGTTTCTATGGAGACACGTATACAGAAAAAATTCTTTGCTCCACAGCCAGGGACCAGATGGCAGTGAACTGTAAGAGTCACATGGAATGGCTTTACTGTTTTGACTAACTTGTAAACACACGCACACCATAAACACACACACACACACGTATGCTCTCAATATGATACACACACACAGGAATGCACTTATCAGCCTTTGACTAGAATCAATCAGTACTCAATGAGCATCTAATGAGACCCAATTCATAAGTTCCATCCCTTTATCAAACAATTATAAAATGTTCTCTTCAATCAACATTCAATCCAATCAACATGTATTGATATTAAACTCGAGATAACAAGGCGCACCTCTAAATATTGACACATTCAGCACACTCCTGCAGTATGGCTTTCCAAACTACAAGCTACTCATTTAAAGCATCTTTTGAAAATGCAGTTAGCTACACTACAACTAAAAACTGCAGTGACGTTTTATACAGGCCAAACTTTTCTAACTATTATTATAAAATTTGTTTACACGTTCCAGTAAGGTTAAATACATTAACATTAGTTAATGCATTAGATATCATGAACTGACACTGAAAAATAAACACTGTAAAAAAAAAATAATAATAATTACATATATATATATATATATATATATATATAATTTTATAATATATTTTTTAACAAATGTAAAATTTTAAAAAATAATATAAAAGTTGAAGTAAACTTTTATTATTTATTACTAACAAATAAAAAGGGAAAATGTCTCAAATTGATTCACAAATCATTTTATGAATCGGTTAATTGCTGATCCGAACAGACTGATTCACTGCAAATGAATTGGAATTCCCAGCAGCACCTGTCAAAGGACTTTAGGTAAGTGCATTTATTATTGCCTTGTCTTGCATAGCTATAAGGCTTTTAATGCTATATGCAAAAAAAAAAATGTGACTACAGAATACAATCTACAAACATTTTGTTTTTAGCCTGCTTCTAATAGCTATTCTTTTACAATCGGGCTACTGAAAATTTTTAAGCAAATGTTTGGTACTACTAAAAAAAAGTGAAAACTAGAGTAAATTAAGGTCAGCACTTTTTGGCATCCTTACCTGACTCCTGTCCTTCAGGTGAAAGAATTTTGTGAAATTGAGGGACAGATTGTGCCTGACCGAGTTCTTCCACCCCGTGGGGGCGTTAGCAAAATAAGGGAAGTGTTCCAGGATCCAGTTGTATATGTCTTTAACTGGCAGTCTCTTGGAGGGGGCATCTTCTATAGCCATGAAGATGAGGCAGCTGAACGAATAAGGGGGTTTGCAGTTCGGGTTCTGCTTGGCATCGTAAGGGAGGTCCGAGTGGGCCGGCGAGGGCGGGGTGTCATCGTCCAAGTCCTGGACGGGGCTGACGCTCCTCAGCACGGGGTCGCCAAAGCTGTTGAGCAGGTTCTTGCTCTCGTGGAGCCAGTTTAGGTTGGTGAGTTCCTCGTCCTCCATGCTGCCCTTCTCCAATTTGATGGTGGGAAGAGCCAGGTCCATCTCCTCGGCCTCCTGCAGGGCGCGCGTGATGGAGCTCGCCTGATAGAACTGGCTCAGGCCGCTCGCGACGCTGACCCCAGAACTTTCCGGCTTCTTACTGGGAGGCATAACTGGACCCATTTAGACCAAGGCTCCTATGGAAAACACAAAAGAGAACATGATCACAATCACAGAAGGTCAAAGGTGAAAATAAAACATATTAAGAGCGCCATTTGGGACAGTGCCAGTGACTACTTCACACATATTTTGAAATATTTCTCAATCCGAATCCACTATTGTAGAAGTTTACAGTCTTGAAGGATGACTAAGATCACTTGATGTTCAGATCACTGCAGGAAGCCCTTTTTTCCATCCAAGAGATAAAACATTCTCTGAGAGCACAAAAGAACGAGACTATGAGAACCATCCTACTCTGTCAACAGCATGAATGCACGGCGGCACGCAAGCCTGCTCCGGAGATGATGGAACAGCTATTGAGCAACTGAAGATGCCTTGCTATAGTGTGAAATATTTCAAGTAAATGGAATATAACACTCAAGGTCATCTACAAATGATCTGCTCTGTCTGTTTTATGTGCTCTCAAATGCTCTTTTTATAGTTGCCATACACAGATAAAAATACAGACATCAATACATATAATGTCACAAATGTGATATAATGATCAAATAAGACATGTATAATGTTACAAAAGATTTCGATTTCTGTTCTTTTGAACTTTCAATTCAAACAATCCTGAAAAAAATCAGGTTTTCACAAAAATAAGCAGCACAACCATTTTCAACATTGGTGATAATAAGAAATATTTCTTAAACAGCAAATCAGCATATTAGAATGATTTCTGAAGGATCATGTGACACTGGAGACTAGAGTAATGATGCTGAAAATTCAGCTTTGAATCACTGGAATAAATTATTTAAAAATAATATATATGTTTAAAATATATTATAATAGAAAACATTTTTTAAATTGTAATAATACATATAAATGCAGTACACACACACTCCTCGCTACCTATTCTAGTAACATTACAAAAAAATACATTACTGTGGATTAAAACCCATAAACATTACCATTAAACCAACAAATCATCCTTAATATTCTATTGCTGATCCATACCTCTATCCACTGACCCACAAAATCCCAGGAATGACATTGGCAGATGTACAAATGAAGGAAACAAATTAAATGTCACAAGTTCATTGGAGCACTTGAGTTAAGGCAGAATGATTGCTTCCTCATGCTATTGAAAGTGCTGTCGAAAATGTTTTTTGACATTTTGATTCTAAATTATGATAATTTCGGTTTTAAATGAGCTTATACAGATCTACATTGGGCATTTATCAAAACAGTAAAATAATAAAAATAATATTTATGCATATTAATCAAAATCTTCGCCATTTTAAGATGTCACCACAGCCAGATCATTTGTGACTTTCCCCCGAGTTTTAAAATAAAATGACAGCCGTAGTATTACTAATCTAAAAATTGCTGACTATCTATTTCAATACAATAACCCATAAAGAAGTGGGTGTGACAGAAGGGAAAGATATTATAGGGGCATGTCAATCACTGAATCAAATACTCCGAACATGACACCAGAAAAACAGACTGCGACCTTCCCCGTGATCTGTCACAAAGATCAATTTGTGTGGCGCTGTCTCTACTGTCTCGCTCTCTCGCTCTACACACCCGGTCCATCTGTAAAAGCAATTATTAGAAAGTCACCATCAAACACTTAAACATGATACTGGCAAAAATAATTCTATGAAAACATATAAAAACCAAACTCTGCTACCCTTCTTCAAAAGGCAGATTGTTTTTTTTAAAACAACGAGACCTCTACTTTACACTGCTTGCCATTCAGAAAAAGAGAAATACTTAAAGATTATACTTGAGCGCTGTGGAGAGAGCAGCATCTTGAAGTGGAACGAAATCGCCTCTTGTTCAAACCAGCCATCCACACATTGAAATGCAACGCGGACACTAAAATCATTCATGAAAAATCAATGTACTGCATCTTTCCAATGAGGAGCGCTCATCTCACTCAGCCTCCGATGGGGTGCTCCGGTCCCGTGAGCCGCTGCACAGGAAAATTATATTACAGCTGACAGTAAAGTAATTTAATTGCACTGTTGCCATGACAACACAAGGCTCTGTTTAGGCCTAATTTGCTGGCAACTGCCAATTGTGTCCCGAGAGACCCGAAACATCATTCTTGACCATTATTTTCGACTTCAAAGAAAGTTTTTGCTAAATACTTCTGAGTATCACATGACAAGGAAGTGTGATGATATGAATTCCCTTTTCGCTTCCATCCTCGTTTATTTTAGATCAAATTTGCTTCAAATTAGCTGTCATGTTAACATTTTCATACACAGAATTTTGCTAATTCATTTAGCTCAAAATGTGAGAGCTTTTCTTTGAGGGTGACTTTGAAACTCTTGCACTATGCAGCAACAGCTACGCGACATTTGAACATGAACTGAAACATGGGACGCAAATTTATAACACTTTGCTCTTAGAATAGCCTCAAAAATTAAAACTTTCACACTGGCCGTTAAGGCCATCTGCACTAAAATGGAACAATGACTGGGCCCAAAATAAAAGAAAAGCATGTATACTGGTTCCCACATGAGTTATTGTTGTGAATGGCACATTATGCTCGATGTCCAGGTTCAGGTTTGTTTCTGCGGGATCGTGTTTCACTGGCAAATAGCTGCAAATAATGTGCTCCAGTCGTGCGTCCAGATGACAGCAGAAAGCCAGATCACAGAGGGTGGGTTAAAGCTACAGATAATTAGGCACGATGCTCTGATCAGAGCCCAAATACCATCTGCCTGTCTAAATCAACATTTGTTTGGCAGCCTCATCACAAATCAGTGATTAAATGCATGCATACATGCAATTTGTGTTTAATATAGTCATATACAGTACATCTGCATATGCAAGCGACCGGCCGTTGGGACTTGAATAAATTAACGTCCGCCGTGTCTGCCATGTGTTAAAATGCATAACGATATTCTATAATCAGCTTTGTTCATTTACATCCCAGTATGAGTGACATAACAAAGACAGCACAATGACAAAGAACAGCACTTTGTTCCCTCATCACCCATCTTAACATCTGACTATTAACCACATACACGAGTGCCAAGAGAGATCTTGTATTCAACACGCAGACGCGGACCGTCCTGATATTACAAGCCGGGCGACTGCCAAACTGTCACTGTTTTGCTCGCTTGATTGGGAGAGCTGCGTTAAAACAAGCACAAAACTCATTTAAAGTGGGTGAAGAACAAGTAATGAGTCTATTCATGCTGGTAATAAATCGCTCACTGAGCCACTCAGCCACAAAAACAAGAAAAAGTCAACTTTATGTGCAACTCGACTTCTAATATGCCACATTCTCAACAAATGATTCAAATTAGACTAAACTAGATTTTTACGACGTCAGAAGAAAATGCAACTCGTTCAAAATTGTTGAGTGGTTGCCAGGATGTTGCTAAGGTGTTCTGAGTGTTTTTAGCCCGTTGTTATGGAGTTGCTAAGTGCCTGCATATTGGATTAAGTTAAAAGCTCCCCAATCGTCTACTGTTTTCATGCCAACCTGGTTATGAACTAGACAATGGGGTTTAAATGAGTGCAGTTTCCTAGAAGAGTTTGTTTTGCTGCTTGAGGGTAAAAGTGTTAAAAAAACAGAAAAAAGACTACACTGCAATAAATAATCATATTTAAGGATACTCTGACAAGAACTTCAGCTTTACATCAAAACAATTGCCATCCATCCCACAAGACTCATATTTCCTTACTCCCATCACACTTAATATCAACCTGACACATAAATGGGCCTTTGAGAAAGTAAAAATAAACTCTGTACCTGCTCTGAGATTTCATTCATAAGCTTGGCGTGGGCTTCTCTCAGCTCTTGTGACAAACATTTTCCTTCCCTTTAGATAGAAACACATTTATATGTAATCTCACACCACGGTACCCATATTTCCGAGGTACTCCGAAGTACGTAATAGCTCTCTTTTGAGGGCACAAACACTCCACAGCCTACGTCAAAGTCCCGGCAAGCCTTGACTCATCTGCCTGGAGTGTTTACCTGTAAGAATTCTCTCAAAGGGAGTGACCTCTGGAAACCCCTCCTCCTGTGGAATCACATGCAATGCCCTACTAACCTGACTGGAGAAGCCCCGCCCCCCGGTGCGTCTGATTGGACACAAGCCCGTGAGCTCCTATGAGCTGCAGAGACATGTTTCAATGAAAACAGAGACAAGAAATGTCATTTACATGAGAAAAACAAACAGAAGACGACTTAGCTGGAGGACTCCTGGCATTTTCCTGAAGCAGGTAATCCACATGTTCGACGCTATGAAAACAAATCCAGACTTTTGCTCTCGGCTCGAACAAAAAAGTCATGTGCTGTCAATACTCGAGGAACGAAGGAGAGGTGAAAGGTCACATTCTCTCTGCTGCAGTGGCAGTAAATAGCTGCACTCAGCCTGTTTTTAGAGCAGTTCTCTTATCACTCCACAACAGAGAAGTGGCAGGTAGAGATTTCATACGGCTCAAAGCGAAAACCACGTCCAACTCAAAGCCTCGACTAAGCAGACACAAAACAACCACTCAGCGTTCAAATAGCCCCAATTACACAAGAAATAATCAAAGGGCTTTAATCTTGGCATGAAAAAAACATTACAAAAGTTGCAGCGAGTCTTTTTATCCCATCTGAAACTACAGCTTTTAATTACAGCTGGTCTGTGCAGCTCTCTGCTCACAGTATTGTTATGCCCAAAGCAAAGTATTGAGCAAGAGTTTCCACAGCTTAACGCAGTTATCGTGGGTTAGTACTTGCAGTAATGATTTATAACCACTCTTTTGATTAATCTACCCAAGTGTACTTATTCAAAGCCAAAAAACCTTGTGCACAGACACTCTGTGAACAATTTCATTATGAAATGCTGGTCTGAGCATAACTTTTCTTTCATTCTTGACCAGGAATGTTCCAGGTTTAATACAAGTTCAGGTTTGTTTAACAATATTCAGGTGAATGTTTGACAATCTCGTGCCAGTTAAAAATATTTCAAAAACATGTCTTGAGACACAGACTAGACAACTTTGAAAATATGTAGCTCAAGACACTGTCTTATCTTATCACTGTCTCTCTTATCCGCCCCAGAGCAAGGCTTCATTTTACCTTCTGTGAAAGAGGTGAGAGCAGACAATATCTTAAACTGTATCTGAACACATCTGGTATATTAATGAAGTTCTGGCTGAATAGAATCCCCTTTTCAGTGCTGGGGAAGCTACTTTGAAACTATAGCTTGTCAGCCTAAAGTAGTCACAGTACAGTCAAGTTACTGACAAAAAGAAATTCTAAAAGAGACAGCTAATTAGCCATTTAAAATTTCTAAAATAAAAGTTGTGAAGAACGTATTTACATATTTAAAAACACAAAAAATAAAATGTGTATTTTTTCTGTGTATGTGTAATGTATTTTTTTTATAGATTATGTATTTTACATTATATATATGTACAGTATATGTATGTATAAGGCATGCATTTTTCTTCTTTTTTTACTTAATATAATATAAGATATTATATTTTATAAGATGCATTATAAAAATATTTAGATTAATATAAATATTACACAATAAATAATATTTACACATGTAATTTAATTAGATTATAATTATTGGCAGGTAAATAGATTTGTTTAATGAATAAAAAGATATCTCAAAATGATGACAGCATCAAACTTAAATTCAGACTAAATATAAATGAAATGTAAAAATTAACTAAACAGTTGAAAACATAGCCATGAAAAGCAACATTTAACCAAATATTATAATTCCTTTATAAATAGAAGACCTAAAATACTATGCAGATTCTTAAATCTGTGAACTTTTTTTTTTAATCAGTTCATTTACATGAACTCTCCAAATGAACCGATTTACTAGAATGAATCAGATTTTCCAGTGCCACATATGAGAGCGTGACTGATTGCTGACCTAACTTGCTCGGCAGTAAAACCACATGCAAATTACAATGCGACACTGAAAACAGCAATGTAGCTTTGTGGTCGCGCTACACTGCTACTACTTGTAAAGAAAAAGACTCTTGGAAAGGCTAGTATTTTGCAAACAACTGATCTACTATCATGCTCCTGAAAAATGTAGTTAAGTCAGTAGAATCGCTACATTTAGTCTCGAATGCTCCTTTCCCCCCTCCTAAGCCATTCTGTTTGAATCCTAACAAGGTTATTTACTAGAACAAAAATACGGTCATCAAGTAAGTACCCTTAGTTCATTCTGCCATTTCAGTAGTATCTAAATTGTCCTGTTCTAATTTAAGCACATAAAGCTGGATTTAAGATATGATATTCTAAAACTGTTTTCTCTCACAGCGCCCAATAAGCAGATTACCATGAATGTTCTACCTAGTAGCTGAGAGCTCATTAAAGCAAAAACAAAGACTCGATAGTGTCAGAGGCTGCATGTATTTTCCCCACAGAGGTCATTAGGGTAGATTATCACTGTTCTGTGGAGATAGAAACTCCAGTTCCTGCTCGTTTCAGCTCTGGCTGGGCTGCTGTTCACGAGGAGAGCTTCAGTCAGGCTGCAGCATGCAGCAACTGTGTCACCACGGTTACTTCCAGGCACATGGGCGTCCGTTACCCTGGTAACGAGAGGATGGCTGGGACAGAGTGACAAGCTGTGTTAATTCTTTCACCCATGAACCCCAGAGGATCACCACCATTTCTCTTTTCATCAGAATCTGAGACCTCATTAAAACTGTCCGATTTCCACCACATCTCAGCTTATTACTACCACAGCTTCATTCTTTTTTCTTCCAGATTCCCTTATTGGATACATCAGAGGCAAAGAAAGGTACAAATTGAACAAGAGCTTTGAATAAATGCTGTAATGGATCTCCATACAAGTACAAAGCTGTGTTCAGCCGTGGATTTATATCTATAATGTAATCATGCTTAACGGATCTCAATCACATCTACCAACCCCCTCATGAAGCAATGCAGCGTCCACCACTACAATTCTGACAGCAGGGTTAAGAACTCCGGTCAGCCTTGCTATAAACAGCACTGGACTTTTTCTTTGTGCTTGGGTCACGATCCAGTGGTATACTGGATACCCAGGCTATGAGACAGCTAGATAGAAATTAGTAACAATCAAAAATTCCTTTTTAAAGAATATATCAAATTTCATTTTAAAGAATATATATAAAAAAAGTATATATATATAGTATATGTATATATATATACAGTATATATATACTGTATATATATATATATATATATTATAAGTATAGTATATAGTAGTATAGTATAGTATACATAGTATAGTATATACAGTATAAGTATAGTATATAATATATATATAACGAATATTATATATTTGAATTGATATATTTGCAAACATATATATTTCTAAATGTATATATATTACACATGTAAATGTTAAATTAATTTATTACACAATTATTTTTTTATTTTATATACATATATATATTAGTGCTGTCAACGTTAACGCATGCGATTAATTTTACAATCCTTAACGCGTTAAAATAATTTAACGCAATTAACGCAAAATTACTGAAGCACAATTTCTATTCTAACCCTTTAACCCAATTTTGCTTCTCTGCTTGCGATTAGATCATTTTTTAAGCCGCTAAACTCCGGGAAAGTTTTCAGTCCAATGATCCAGCAAGTGAGTGCATTCAAACAATCTGTCCAAAACAGTGCTAATATAAAGGAAACCAGGCTGATTACATCAGAGATTGCAGAGAGAACAGAGACTCGCGTTGCGTTTTAAGTGAATTATTCATTCCAGTGTGTTTTGCTTTTAAACACGAGCTCTGTCATATTGATTGTCTCTGAAGAGCGCGAGTACTCACACACCGCATACGCTGTGTGAAGTATAGGCTGAACGGATTGTCAACACATCCCACC
>NW_015505280.1:199486-203362 GCF_001515645.1 Sinocyclocheilus grahami | reverse complement strand
CTGATCGCACCATGCACAGGCACAGACATTTCCGTACATTCACGTTGTTTCCACACATATTCACAATAATGTTTTGGTTTTTTGGTTTGATGTTGCTGTGTTTAGTTATTCTGAATGGATCCGTGTACTGTAGTAGATGTATGCAGTCACCAGGCGGTTGGTTTAGGGTTTTTTTCCCTTAAGTTTCCTTTTGGAAAGACATCTACATTTATCTTGAAAAAATCTTGCAGAAAATATATCCCTCCACGTTCCTCCTACCAACCCCCTCATGAAGCAATGCAGCGTCCACCACTACAATTCTGACAGCAGGGTTAAGAACTCCGGTCAGCCTTGCTATAAACAGCACTGGACTTTTTCTTTGTGCTTGGGTCACGATCCAGTGGTATACTGGATACCCAGGCTATGAGACAGCTAGATAGAAATTAGTAACAATCAAAAATTCCTTTTTAAAGAATATATCAAATTTCATTTTAAAGAATATATATAAAAAAAGTATATATATATATATATATATATATATATATATATATATAGTATATGTATATATATATACAGTATATATATACTGTATATATATATATATATATATTATAAGTATAGTATATAGTAGTATAGTATAGTATACATAGTATAGTATATACAGTATAAGTATAGTATATAATATATATATAACGAATATTATATATTTGAATTGATATATTTGCAAACATATATATTTCTAAATGTATATATATTACACATGTAAATGTTAAATTAATTTATTACACAATTATTTTTTTATTTTATATACATATATATATTAGTGCTGTCAACGTTAACGCATGCGATTAATTTTACAATCCTTAACGCGTTAAAATAATTTAACGCAATTAACGCAAAATTACTGAAGCACAATTTCTATTCTAACCCTTTAACCCAATTTTGCTTCTCTGCTTGCGATTAGATCATTTTTTAAGCCGCTAAACTCCGGGAAAGTTTTCAGTCCAATGATCCAGCAAGTGAGTGCATTCAAACAATCTGTCCAAAACAGTGCTAATATAAAGGAAACCAGGCTGATTACATCAGAGATTGCAGAGAGAACAGAGACTCGCGTTGCGTTTTAAGTGAATTATTCATTCCAGTGTGTTTTGCTTTTAAACACGAGCTCTGTCATATTGATTGTCTCTGAAGAGCGCGAGTACTCACACACCGCATACGCTGTGTGAAGTATAGGCTGAACGGATTGTCAACACATCCCACCGCTGTATGGCCAGATGAGACGCAAACTACAGTTTCTCGACTGGATAACCAATCTCGCTAGTAAAGTTTTGATGGATGAAGACTGCAATCAAGGGAAAGACGATTGCGGCGGCGTACAGGAGTCGTACAGTAAGCACGCGTGAGTCCGTTATGTTAATGCATGTATGAGTGCTCTTGACGCACTGATCACACATTGTATTTATGCACAGGCACAGACATTTCTGTACATTCACGTTGTTTCCACACATTCCACGTTGTTTCCACACATTCACGATAATGTTTTGATTTGTCATGTGTATGTTGCTGTGTTTAGTTATTCTGAATGGATCCGTGGTGGCGTACAGGAGTCATACAGTTAGCACGCGTGAGTCCGTGCGATCAGTGCTCTTGACGCACTGATCGCACATTGTATTCATGCACAGGCACAGACATTTCCGTACATTCACGTTGTTTCCACACATATTCACAATAATGTTTTGGTTTGTCATGTTTATGTTGCTGTGTTTAGTTATACGGAATGGATCCGTGTACTGTAGTAGATATGCAGTCAGCAGGCGGTTGGTTTATGGTTTTTTTGGCATCTGCATGTTGTCCTGTTAGGTATCGCAACTTGGCTTCTCTAAAATCTAAAAAAAAGCTCTTTGCTGTTGCACTGTACACATACTATACAATTCAGATTTTTTATTTATTTATGTGCTTATATGGGCTCCTTATATCATTTGGTTCTTTGGTGTCCTTTTGGAGTTTCTAAGTGTCCTTTTTTGAAAAAACACATCTAAATTTATCTTGAAAAAAGCTTGCAGAAAATACAGATTTTTGAGAATCACCATTCAATCATTTGGTTTACTTTGCTGGATATAGCAAATTAGGACAAAATAAACATCTGAAACAAGATAAATGCTAAAAGTCAAGATAAAAGTCTATGCTTAATTTCATGAAGTGTGCGATTAATCGCGATTAATCACAGAAAAAAAGGGTGTGATTAATTAGATTAAACATTTTAATCGATTGACAGCCCTAATATATATATATATACAGTGGGTACGGAAAGTATTCAGACCCCCTTAAATTTTTCACTCTTTGTTATATTGCAGCCATTTTCTAAAATAATTTAAGTAAATTTTTTTCCCTCATTAATGTACACGCATCACCCCATATTGACAGAAAAACACAGAATTGTTGACATTTTTGCAGATTTATTAAAAAAGAAAAACTGAAATATCACATGGTCCTAAGTATTCAGACCCTTTGCTGTGACACTCATATATTTAACTCAGGTGCTGTCCATTGCTTCTGATCATCCTTGAGATGGTTCTACACCTTCATTCGAGTCCAGCTGTGTTTGATTATACTGATTGAACTTGATTTAAAAATTTACACTGTATTTAATGTAAATTATATATTAGTAATGTGTATTAGTATTTTTCATAATGTATTTTATAAAAGGTTATGTTTTATTTATTTTACACAATAAATTATTAATTAAATTATATATATATATATATATTAATAAAATATAAAAAATACACACGAGAAAATTTGAAGAAAATACACATTATGATATTAATAGTGTATAAAACATATAATAATAGTATAATATAATAAATCGTGTGTGTGTGTGTGTATATATATATATATATGGCCGTGGGAACTAGGGGTGCTGAAGGTGCTGCAGCACCACTCGCCGCAGGGCCGGGTCTGAGATTTTCCTTGTGCCCCTCGATCATCCTCAAAAAACTTAATTTTTGTGATTATTTATTTATTAAACTGACCAGAAATATATAGCCTATAGCGGTTGTAATTTTCTTGGGCATCCCTACATCTCCCCCTCACACAGACAGAATTTCATGTGAAATGTTCACGCGATATTAGCGTAATTTTACATTCCGACTTGTAAAAACCATTCACATCCTCGTCCTTTTTATGAGCCGTTTTCCGAAGCTTTCTCGCTTCTCAAGATGGCCACCGTCAATCACATAAGCACATCTCTTTAATTGCGCTCTAGTCTCTAGACAAACGCGCTCAAACCACTGTAGCCTAATGTAATCTATTAACTACGCACATTGTAACGTTTTAGGCATGTAGGCTACCATATTATGACAAAATATTTTAATAAGACTGAATTTGTATTTAACCTGATCACTTTGAATAAAAAGACATTTTAAGTTTAATTATAACGCCGCATGTCCACAATTATTCAAACAACGAACAAATTATACAGCGAGCAAAGAACATTTACATTATCAAAGAATATCACTGAATTCAGTCTAGCGTGAGTATAAGCACTCTAAAAAAGCTATAAATTCTAATCAGTGATGTTGTCTGCAGTGTATGATGAATTAATCTCTTATTTACATTGCATGTACATCTGCACTTTGTTGTTTCTAACGAGAGAATTCGCCAAAGTGCACTGACCAAAAATTTCACGTATCAGCGATGTTAATATTTAGTAAAATCCCCTTAAATAATAGAAATATTAAAGAAAAAATTCTTGAACTAAAATTACAAAAGCACAAATATATATTGGTTCGCATATAACTCTGTCTTCATGTGTATGTTAATCTATAAAAGTTTGGGCAGTTTAATATTAGGATTTTGTCAAAAATCCCCCACCATGGCCCCGCCCTGCAACATCAA